>NC_073693.1:254567435-254686031 GCF_029784155.1 Uranotaenia lowii
CTACTCGCACGCAAAGCTGGCAAAATCGCTAAAAGTTGCCAAATCAACCGTTACAAATGTAACTAAAGTGTTTGGGGAACGTTTGTCCAGCCAGGAAGTCTGGATCGGAGGAAAATCGAAAACCGGAAGCCGCTGAGACGACAAAGAGAGTTGCTGGTAGTTTCAAGCGAAACCCTAACATCTCTCTTCGAGATGCCGCAAATAAGCTGGGTGTATTGTCTACAACCGTGCATCGAGCCAAAAAACGAGCTGAACTATCGACTTACAAGAAGGTAGTGACTCCAAATTGCGATGATAAACAAAATACGACGGCCAAAGCGCGATCCCGGAGGCTGTACACGACGATGCTGACGAAGTTTGACTGCGTGGTAATGGACGACGAAACCTACGCCAAAGCCGACTACAAGCAGCTTCCGGGACAGAAGTTTTATGCGGCAAAAGGAAGGGGAAAGGTAGCAGATATTTTCAAGCACATGAAACTGTCAAAGTTCACGAAGTTATATCTGGTTTGACAAGCCATATGTACCTGTGGCTTGAAAGCAGCATTTTCATAGCTTCCGGGACCGTCAACCAAGAAATTTACGTGAAAGAGTATTTGAATAAACGTCTGCTGCCTTTCCTGAAGAAACATAGTTGTTCCGTATTGTTTTCAAGCGGAACCTAAAGAAGACCAAAAAAACTGCTAAGGACGAGCAGCAGTTGAAGACAAACTGGCTTTCTGTGGCGAAGAAGGTGGACAAGGTGGCTGTACAAAATTTGATGGCAGGGGTTAAGCGTAAGTCCCGGCAATTCGGATTTGGAAAAGCGGAAGCCTAACTGAATATTTTCCTGAATTTTATACCAATTGAACTTGAAAAGGAAATTTAATTTGATTTTTTAAATAAACGATGATGATATGTTTGAAAAAAAAACACTTCTGGAATACAAACTCAAGCTCCTCAGCAAAAGGATGCATAACCATTTCATTCAAGCGAAACTATAAAAACATTTTATGGGATTATCATCCTGTTGGATAACTCCTCCCCAAAAAAATATAGTGAGAATTGAACTCAGTGCTACATCTCATCTCAGCTTGCCAGTCTGATATCTAACCCGGTGCGATATCTATGCGGTGAGCAAACGAGAGTTTATTATTATTCCCTCTGTCAGCGCCGATTACAAAAAAAACGAGCTTAATTGGCCGTCTGCTATTTGACCGGTGTTTTTTTTTTTATCCTTCTTTGTCTATGATGGATAAGGGATGAAAATGGGAGGGCAATGGAATGGGTATGGGAAACTAGAAACTTATCGATAACGAAAAAAGTTGATTTTCGTTTCGTCCGTAATGGTCTGCTCAAACGACCAAATTTACACAAAAATATCTTTTTTTCGTTCTTTTTTTTTTCAAACCAATTAGAAACATGTTTTGAAAGAATGTATTTACTTTACAAAATTTTTCAAAATATCGCCCCAAATCAGTCCAAATATTTTGCGCACGATTTGACTACCGTATTTTGTTTATTTTACCGGTAGGCAGCTTTTCTACCTTGTATTTAGATGATGATGATGATGATGATGATGATGATGATGATGATGGCCCACCTCCACTCCCCCGTACATGGGATTTGGGCTAGTTATCTTATTAGATATTTTACAGTCTTTAGCCATATGTCAGTTCATTTTCCATCACTTTATTCACTTTTAACTTTCCCATGTACGTCCATCTTGATTTTATTTTACTGTTCGTGCTACTACTGTCTTTGTTTCAACTTTTGAACAGGGACCATCTGGGATAAGGGTTATTTTGGGAAAAGTCCCGCCCACACACATATGAGTCCAAGAAAGGGTTTTCCAAAGTTATTTGAGAAAATTCATTCATTTTCGAGGTAGTGTAATTCCCTGCTAACTCGGAGGGTTCTGGTTCATTTTTTATACCGCTGCTAATTTCTTCGACACTGGTCACAAAGTAGTCATTGAACTTATTGGCAATTTCCGACTCACAAAGAATTTCTGTTTCGCCAAATGATATAGACCGGGAAGCAGAAGTGCTGGGCTTTATCATGCGTTTTAAAATTTTCCAGAGGACTTTGGTGTTATTTTTATTCTCATCGATCTGGCGTTGTACGAAATTACGTTTTTTCGTTCTCAAACCACCAGAATACTTATTTCTCAATGCTTTATATTTCATCCAATTATGTTCAGAATTGAATACTAGGAACCGTTTGTATGCCTGATCTCTTCGCCGCTTCATTTCGACTAATTCCACATCAAACCATTTTGACGACTCTTTCAATTTCACCTGTTTGACAAACACAAGCTTATTCAAACATTCTTTCAATGAATTCACAAGACAGTCAGCTTTTTGGTGGACGTCATTTAAGTCATTGATTTCACTCACTTTCTGGTTAAATAAATTTAACAAGTTTTCTCGGCTGTAGTTTTTCCAGCACTTAATCTTGACGAGTTGTTCTTCGACTTCATCTTCCAACATTGTTAAACACAGAGTTTCATGGTCAGAAATTTTAAAATCATGGACGGCACTGACAGCAATATCACAGTTGGAGAATATTAAGTCTATTTGTGTTTGACTAGTACGTGTAATGCGTGTAAATTGTTCAACTTTTTGATCAAGAGCAAACGAATCTGTAATCAGTTTCAACTTGTGAGAGTCCCTTGAATCTTTCCAATTTATGTTGAAATCTCCTGCAATTACGTTGTTTTTTGAGGAGTCAACAAAGTCTTCGAGCCACTTTTCTTCTAGAACTTGAAGGAATGCAGAATCACTATCATTTGGAGAATGATATAAGACTCCATAACGACCAGGCTTGATTCCACTGAATATTTCGATTCCAAGAAACCAATTTCTAGATTCTTGGCAGTTTTGGAGCACTTTAAATTTGATACTAGAGTGAATAAGCATCATAACACCACCAGTATGCCTTGAATCCGAAAAGCAGCTAACTGTTCGGAATTGAGGGATCCGGAAATGGTCATCTCCTGTACTCTTCGTCACATGCGTCTCTGTTAGCATAACAAGTTTCGGGTTCAAAAAGTACACCATTAGGTTTATTTCGTCGAAATATTTTGACAACCCGCCACAGTTCAAAAATAGCACCGAGGATTTTGATTGCTAAAGAGAGTAATCAATGGTTTGTCGTTTTCTCTCAACCAGTCTTTTATAAACCGGACATTCGTTGCTGGATGCAAAATGATTCGTATCAAGTTTCGTTCTCCGTTCTGTGTTCATTCGCAAACAGTTTGCACATCGACTAGTCTCCGACTGACAATCGGAATTAGCATGAGAGCCAGCACATTTGATACAAGTTTCACTACTCTTACAATCCGCACTTTTGTGACCATATCCACAACATTTATAACAGCGCATAACATTAATGCTCTCGAAAACCCTGCATCGCTCCCATCCAACATTGACACGACCCATTTCCAACATCATATCGTGTGATGCCAAATCAACTTCAACGATAACTGTGTATGAAGTGTACTCTTTATATTTGTTTTCATAAAATGCTACCAATTTTAATTCTTCAATTTTCAGGTCATTATTTTGATCAGACAAACTGCTTTTCAATTCTTCTGCCTCTATTTTTTCCGATAAACCAACTATTTTCAACCGCGGCTTCATTGGTTTCGATAATGCCACATCATAATTATCGCCCATACTCGATTTCACGATCGACACAACCGAATCCAAATTGTTTGGATCATCTATTCCAATAATCACTGTGCCATTATTTCCTTCCTTTACCGTTTGAACTTTGATAGAAGATCGGTCAACTTTTTCTTTCAAGGCTTGTTTTGTAACCCTTGAAGTTTGTTCAATTTTTTTCGGTTTAACAATAACGACTTGCTCTTTTCTTTTAGTTGGGGTCTTATTAACTGCCTTTCGTTTCAAAACCTCCGAATACGAAGGGACATTCGTCACGTGATTTATTCCTAACGTATCGTCACATTCCTCTGTTGCTTCCCGGTCTATCATATCTAATCGTGATCTTTTTCGCGACCTCAAATTGCTACTTGGGCCAGATGGGGTACTTAAATTTCTGCTTAGTTGAACTGATTTATTTCTATCAATTATTTTTAAAGCTTCCTTTGCTATTTGATTTTTCCCATCATTCATCACTTTTTCAACGTTGCCTTCAATTTCATTCACTTTTGTCATTATTTCGTGTTTCCACCCATTCATGTTTTCACTAAGTTTTTGGAATTCTTCTTTCCATGTTTCCATCAAACTTTTGAATCCCGTAATATAGCCACTACATTTGGCGCACAAATATTTTAACCCTTCATTAGATTCCAGGGCATCGTAACCGATTTCATTTAGATCTTCACAGCACGCTAAGTGGGCAATCACACCACACGTCCCATAGCATATCACTTTTCTGCTGTCCCTTTTGATTGCTTTGCAACAGTAGGTACACAAGCAGGTCAACGCCATCCTGACTGTGCTCGTTGGCCCGCAGGCCGCGCGTACACTATACACGTTGTGATGCTTAGTAGGGGAGAATGAGGATACTTGATCCCTGGGGATACTTGATTCCTTAGCTATATCTCGAAACTGGAATGTCTTACAAAGATCAAATGTTCTAGAAAAATGTGCCAAAATGAGCAAAATAACAATGCTTGTAGTTTAAAAAATTTTAACAAAATAATTGTTTGAGTAATTGAACTTTGTTTGAAAAATTTCACAAAATGTAACTTGAAGATCTTTTTTCATCACTTTAAAATGTTCCTTACATGGGAAAATTATGAAAAAAATATTTGTTCCAATGTATCAATCGTTCGAGCGTAAAATGAACTTCATAATGCCATATTTTCAAAGTAATGGAAAACTCTCAACTTTTTTCAGAAAAAGTTTTCTAAAATGTTGATTATGGGTACAATTGATCCCCTAGAGTTGGGTACATTTGATCCCCTTTCCAAATGGCATATTCTTCTTCTGAATTGATCGTTATGATTGCTGATTACGAAATTACTAATATTTATCCAGAAACTAATATTTATCAAACAATTCTTTGAAGAAAAGAAAAAATTAATTAATTTTCTCTTAATTATAAAAAATAGCGCCTATAAGTATGCAATGTTATTAGCGTTGAGACAAAGTTATAGAATTTTCTTCTTATGTCGGCTATAAATTGTGAAATGAGAACAAACATGACCAAAATAGTCAATCAACATTCTATCTTGGGGTTTTGCTTGATTTTTATACAAGGATTAGGGCTTCCTGAATAAAAGATCAAGTCTCCTTCAATAGGGGATCAAGTCTCCCCTAACTTCAGAAAAATCGCCATTTTTTTACTCCCACGAAAATGCTTCTAGTTCATCAACGGGTTCAAGTATCGTTCTAGTTTTTGGAGCATAGAAACTTGAAGTTACAAGCTGTCAGAAAATGTCAAAGACGGCGAGTTGCTAAATTATTTCAGAAAGATATGGTGAAAATAAGAAAAGGGGATCAAGTATCCCCACTCTCCCCTATTGTTTCACTTGAGCCAAAAGTAATGAAATTTAACATCAAGTTTTGGCAATTTTCCCGTTCGATATTTGTGAGAAACTTTGCACCAATTTAAAGGTAATTTTCCACAGATCATATGAGTAAAATTTATTTTCTTTTTTAACTCGTATTTCACATAGAAAACTTATGTTTAAAACTTAGCTTAGTGAACGCAGTTGACTTCAATCGACGCTCGCGACGCTTCCTTTAGAAATGAAGTCAGGCCTATTTAAAAGTCAGTTAGACCAATCAGTCAGGAAAATTTGACTATTTTACCACTTCATCTATTCATATTTTCGGATTGAGCTCGAAAAAACCTCTCACATTATTTTCCATTCATGGAATCAATCATCTTCAGTTTTTATTCAATTTTTAGCTAACTATTGCATCCTCTTGGACTTCCTGAACGATCTACCATGTTAATTTTGGTCGAATAGTTGATTTTCAAATGTTTTTGGCTCTCCCACTTGAAATTTTTTGGAATTTCCTCGATGCTTCCCAAACAATATTTACAATGATTTTCAGTATTGGACGCTTTCTTAAAAACCACTTGACAGATTGTCACCAAATTCATCATTTTCCAACCATGCATTCTAAAGTTATTCACAAAACAAAGTGTTGCATTCTTTTTAAAAAACTGGGTCAATAAATAACTCAATCCATAAAATCGTGAAAGTTAATGGAAACTGACTTAATTTAATTTTTTGAATGATATTTTTATCACATAAAGATCTGCGTAAAACATAAATCGAGAAATTCCAGAAGTTTGCTAGGTCGTATTTGAATAGAAATTAATTAAATGAGCAGATTTTAAATTCTGGAGTTTATTGAAGTGTCGCATTTGATCGTAACGTAAAAAACGTAAAGTAAAAGTTGATACACCTCAAATTTTGTCCTCAATATGTTGAAGTTTATGATTCAATACTAGGATTTGTCACCCTATCAGTCTCTTCATTGTTATTTCATCACTACCGTTTGGAATTGAATGTACTTGAACAGAACGGCTTTTTCATATTAAAATTCCTTGATCCCCAAAAAAAATATAGTTACAAAATCATTGATTATTTTAACTTTAAATTCGATTTGGTTTTGTTATTTTTTAACGCTAGATTATAAACGACGTGTAGGGAAGATGAGGGCATAATGGCCACCTTAAGGAGAACGCATATTTGACCATAGAAAAGAACTACATTATGTGAGTATCATCACTGTTTCATGTTCAGTCACTGAAGGAGTCTATTTGATGACTGGCTGAAACTTGAAAAAGTAAATAAAAACGTTTAAAAATGCATTTTAAAAATTTTTGTCGAAAGCTGAAAATCGGTCCCTATAGAGGCATAATGAGAACCCCCCCTGAGGCAGTGTGAGCACCATTAATCGAGGCAAGATGAGCATTTTTTGCCGTAGAATGAAGCAAAGGATTTCATCGTTACGTATTCAAACACAAAAGGAGTACAAATATTTCAAAAACGAGTGGGAAGTGAACAGCAAAGATTATAGTGAAAAAATTTCTAAACTGGAAATCTGTCAATGTCTGCCGCGGAATATCATGGCTCTTGGCGGATTGTTTGATGGATGATCCGTCTTGCCTTATTGTGGTAAGAGCCGCTTCCAAGGCCTCTTTTGACCAGCTGTGCCTCCCGTTTTTTTTGTATGTTCGTACCATCACTCACATCAAGCACTGACGAGGTAAACAAACAAACAGTTGACATCGACGAGATGATATTATGTTAGACAGTGCGCCCAATATGCCTTCACGAGAAGTGCTCTGTTCGCCTCTAGTCAACAAAATGAAGTAAAAAAAATATTTTTAAGACAATTTGAGAGTAAAATTAAAACTTTAATGATTGCAAAATGTGAGAAACAATCCAAACATTACATTTCAGTAAACAAATTATCAGTTGAGATGTTTAATCGATCATAAAAGCTTAATTTGGTGCTCTAAAATTATAATATTTTCGTCACCTGACAATCAAGTTACTTTTTAAAACATAACTTTGTGTATTTGTAAAAGAGATTACTTTTTCTTTGAAAAATTAATTCCTTGTAAAAAACAGAACTATATCATACTAAATTTTATTTTACAAAATGCGTATATTCTGAGAAAAGAGGAGTTCTCATTATGCCTCGGGTGCTCATTATGTCCTTATCTCCCCTATAATCTTTTATGGTTAGAAGACATATTTTGAAAACCATTTTACAGCTGATTAACAAGACATCTACACGTGTTTTATATTTCCAACTTTTACATACATCAATAAACTTTTCAAGATCGATTGTTATTCTGGCCCTTTGAGTGTATAATAAAACATTTTTGTTTGAAAAAATAAATTATTTGAAAATGTTATTGAATACTTTGCTAGGAACCTGTTTTGATAAAAAAAGCCTTTAGAAATTAATTCGTAGCAGTTTTGACTTGATCATTACAAAGTCAAAGTTATTCCATTGAACATTCGGTTTACAGTAGTTAGTCGTTTGACAATTGACCAAAATGTCAATAGTGTAATGATTTTTTTTTTTGTGGAAAAATAATAAAAAGCAAGAAGGAAACAAGAATAGTACCGGTTTTTTGCTTGTTCAAATATAAATGATTGAAAATCCACAAAATTTTCTTTGAAATTATATTTTAAATTGTTCTACGGATAACTAAGGCACATATTGAATTTGTTCCTTCCAAATGGAGTTGAGGACCGAAAATATTGAAAAAGATGCAAATTGACTATAATACCACTAGAGTATTTCTAGAAAATGAAGAATATACATATCTTAGAATTAGCCATGTACAAGTAAATAATAACGGTTCTAATAATTATTCAAATAGATTTTACGGCAGTTTCTTATATTTCAACAGGTTTTACAGGATTTTCATGAGATTTTCAGTGAACAGTCACGAATTTGATATTTGAACTTCAGTGAGCAAAAAATAGAACCTGTCTGTGCTTGTTTGTTAAAATATGAACGATTTAAAATCGCCTAAATTTTCTTCTACAATTTGTTTTGAATGGTTCAACGGATATATCAAGCATAAGTTTACTTATTTTGGATCAAGCAATTGACGTTGAGGATCAAAAATATGAGAAACAAGTTCAAAAAAAGATAAGTATAGTACAGTGCAGCAGTTTGATGAAGTTTAAGCTCGAGTTTCAAACTCCTTAGTGCTAGTGGAAAATCTCTTAAAAATACCTATCAAATCAAAAGAATGCTACACACTATAAAAAATTTGCTGTAAATTATTGTCAAATTTGATGCACAAAGCGGAAGCATAAAGTTTGACATAAAATTGCACTCCATAAAGAGTGTCAATTTTTTGTCCATTTTTGCGTAAATACTCGGGATTCAAGTAATTTGATCATCCTAAACTTTTTTAATCAAATTAAGCTATTCTAAAGAATTTTGACTTCATTTGCATAAATTTCTTAGTTATTTCCACCAACGAAAAAAATATTTAACTTCTGTCATAATTCATGTAGCAGAAGGTAAAATCAATAATCATTTAATATTAATCACGTTATTCGAAAAAAAAAAAACTACATGAAATGAATCATATTATTAGAATAAAATTGATTTCCTGGCCAAATTAAAGAAGTTTTAAGCAGTTAAAAAAATATTTTTTTACGGCTTTCAATTAATATATTTGAGCCGATCTAATAAATTTAATATATATATCTTGTTTTTCATTGATTTTGATTCGTTTAAAATCAACAATCAATAAAAAAAGTGACTGAAAAGCTATTTTTTTTTGGATTTGCCAAAAACGAACGGTTTGAAAAGGATTCGCATTTGCATGGACAGTCGTCAAAAACTTCGGTTGGTGCTACTAGAAATATCTCCCATTTCGTTGCCTCAGACTATGAAATATCTCAAAAGCGGTTTAAATGGATGTAGCCAAAATTGAATGTTGCCAAAATCGAATGTTGCCAAAATCGAACGGACTCCGTAGTACTTTAACCAACATAAATGACTGCTTCATGCTGCAAAAATTGAATAAATTGAGAACAAATTTTTACTATCGATAGAAGTTGATTTGATAGACTTCAGGTTATTCATCAAATATAGTAAATGTTCATATAGCTGCACCGCTGCACTTATGTTTCAAATGGTGTCATTTTTCTGCCAATGGTTTTTCTACTGTCCACAGTGTGCAAAATGAAAGTTCTAAATGATGAATATTGCTGAGCATTCCGTCTTTTCTTATGGTGTTTATTTATTGATATTGTTTGGTTTTACATTTGCGTTGTTTTCCACTTGAAACGCAAGTATTTCTAAAAAACCCTTTTTTATTTCAATTTTGTTTTGTTGATGTCCATGTTTAAACAATCTATTGAAAAATAATGGGCTTAACAAATTCCACGGTTATACAACATTTTATCTTACTGACTTTGATATATTTTTACAATTTATTCTATCGTTTCTTGGGATTCGGGAATTCCCGAAATTGTATGATTCTTGGAAATTCCTGACCGGAAATTACCAGACGGATACTATAACTCTATAGTGACTCAAACGCTTAAGCTTTAAATGTTTTAAGACATAAACTCTTAGCGAACAAGACATGAATTAAGATCATTGTTGATTGATGTAAATTTATATCAAACTGGATCACTTGCATGATTTAAACATGGCTTTCCATTAAAAGGATTTTCGCCCCTGTTCTTCTTGTTCCTACCGGATTGGTAGTGAACACCTAATTTGCAGGACAGTCATCCGGCGTTCTTGCAACATGTTATGCCTAGAGTTTCCTTCCAGCCTTCGTCACTTTCTGAATACTGTGTTTGTCGTAGAGTCGCGCGAGCTCGTGGTTCATCCATCGCCTTCACACTCCGTTCTCCTGCTCGTCTCCAAAAATGGTTTTTAACACTTGTCGCACGAATACTCCGAGTTTGCCCAAGTCCACCTCGAGCAATATCCACGTCTCGTGCCCGTAGAGAACAACCGATCTAATGAGCGTCGTCGTGTAGAAGGTACACTTTGTTAAGCCCTCTTCTCGACCTCAGTTGCTTATGGAGTCCGACTTCCGTTGATCATTTGCTGCCGGATTTCATGCCAAGTGTCATTGTCTGCGGTCATCAGTGAGCCGAGATCTACAAAGTCTTCGACTATCTCCAGCTCGTCGCCGTCGTTCGTGACCTTGTTATAACTGGACAAGCAGGCTCAGGCGATCTCGGATCCGCAGGCCAGCATATACTTCGTCCTGGACGTATTGATCGTTAACCCAATTCTTCCTGCTTCGCGTTTCAGTTTGCGGTAGATCTCCCCCACTGCCGCGGATGATCTGTCGACAATGTCGTCGGCAAAGCAGATAAGTTGACTGGATCTGTTGAAAATCGTGCCACGCATGTCGCTCACCGTTCGTCGAATAACACCCTATAGCGCCACGTTGAACATCGTCCTGGATAGACCAGCTCCCCTGCGTGATTCGAATGAACTCGACAATTAACCCAAAGACTGCGCACAACACAGCGTTCCATCCATCGTCGTCTTGATAAGTCTGGTCAGCTTCCCGGCGAAGCCATTTTGTTTAAGGGGGGGGGTAGGGTCTAACGGGTATAAAAAACACCATTTTCACGATTTTTTTTCTAGAGCTATCGTTCAAACAAATGTATTCAAATTTTTTGCATTATACAAAGCATTGTTAAAAGAAAATTTAGTAATTTTTTCGTTGAAAAATATTGAAAAATGAGCCGGTGACGGAGCACTTTTGAGGATGTCTTTTAGAAAACAGGAATTGCGGTGGACACTGTATCTCAGCACAGAATCATCTGAAGTAAAAAAATCAGAGCAAAATATTTTTAATAGATGTTTTTCTGGACCCCAACGTTTTTATTTAACTTAAAAAAAAATGTTATGCAATTTTTGTGGCTGTTTGAAGTAAAAACTACGATTTTTCACAAAAAAAACCCGCCATTTTTCACCTGTAAAATCTCCCCAAAGTAAAAAAAAAACAAAAAAGAAAAACGTTGGGGTCTGGTATTTTATATGAAGAAAATATGTTTCAAATTTGAAAAGAATCGGACAAGTAGTCTTCAAATGACGATGTCCACAGACTTTAAAAATGTGCTTTCGAGAAAAACGCGTTTGAAGTTTCTGCTCTTGCTTTCTTGCAGTATTAGATAGGAGGAGATAAAGGCCTATAATTTCTACAGTTTTGCTTCAATTGACTAGAAAATTTGACACAACATTCTTGAAATGTTTTACAATAAGAAATTAAAAAAAATAAAAAAAATCGATTTTTTGAAAGTGTTAGACCCTACCCCCCCCCTTAAGGACCTATACGAAGCTTTGAAAGAAGATAAAGCGCAATGGCCTACTTGACCTTGTCATGCATAAAGCTAAAATATTTACAGCTTAGATACTCGTCTATTGAATTTATGTCAAAATTGATAAGCATCATAACGGCAGACGGACAAAAAATTCCTTAAACGATTTGCGCACACTGAACAAGTGTTAAAGAAGTTAATAGCGTCGTGTGATGGTCCTGAGACAGCATAATTTCTCATTTCCTATCGTTCATATATGTACATATCTTCCTTGAAAAAAGTAAACCCAAAGTTGGAAAAAAGTAAACCTCTTGGAAATCACTCCGAGTGATAAATCTTGAATACTTTCAGTCCATTTAAATAGCACTGCTGCACTCCATGAGAAGTATCTTGACATGTGTATGGCAAGTGGAATGTGCATGTAAAATCCGAGTTCCACAATTAAACTGTGCTAAATCTTCATTATGCTGGTTTTTCTCCCGTTCTTTGTTTTATCTTTTGCAATCCAACAAACCGTCGAAAATATGTATATGTTACACATAACAAACGCGGGGCGGTGGGGCTCTCGTTTCGTCTTTCTTTCCGTCAGTGACGGACCGAATACGATGAAAAAAGCCGACGATCCGCGAAAAGGAAAGTGCAATGTCGCATGTCAGTTGTACTCAATTAACCACACAATCCGTGGCAAAGCGGCCATTATTTTATCTGTCTCACAGGGTTAAGAGAAAGAGAAATAGCAGGAACAAGGTTCAGGTCCCGAAATCCGAACGACAACCGGCATGTAGTCTTTTGGTTTGGACAGTGTTTTTTTTTTCATCTGGGATCTTTTCGTCTTCGGCTGCCCCTCTTCAAAGCAATTCCTTTTGTAGGTAAGCAGGAACCCGCTCACACCGGAGCTGGACCTGAACGCCGAACTTCAGTGCGAGACACGGAGCCCGAAGCACAACAAGAGGAACCGACAATTGATCGTACATTGTACGACCTCGGAAACAGCAGAGGTCCTCGCCGGTCCGCTCCTCGCTCGGGTTGCTCGATTCACAAACGCTCGGTCGGTCGGTCTCTCGTCTCGGGGTTTTTCTCGGCCTCGGGTGCGCGCAGTTCCAGAAAATTAATTCCGGATAATGACTTTATTAGCGAATTACATTTTTATCCGTCGCCGCCGCCGCCGCCGCCAAGAACAGGCAGACCGACAACGTCACATTTGGGGGCTTATTTATTTAGCTTGGAAGTTCATTTCACTTAGTGCAGTTTTTTAATGGCACGTTTTCGAGTACACGACTAGAGGTCGCAACGAATTTGAGCGAGAACGTCCCTGCGGGTTGTCAATTCAGCTTACACCGATAAGTTGAGCTGTATTCAGGATTTGGGCTATAATCTGAAAAATTCTGTGAGTTTACATCACATATATGACTAAAATTAAATTAATTAAATCGTATATGGCGGAATTTTCTGTGCGACTCAAATATTTCACGCCTGTGAATTTTTGTGAATGTTTCGTGTAAAAATGATATCACTCTAAAAATCCATAAGACTTCTTGAGTAAACACTTGTCTTCTTACCCATATCAGGTTAAACCATTGTTTAGTATGAAAATGTGAGAGATCTGATATTTCTTGTTTATTTTATTAACAATATAGGTATCATGAACAGTTTTTATGAATTTGCCAGATGCATTTCCGAATGCATTGTTTAGCAATAATTGAAAAAATATTTAACACGTTATATGGACGATCACTAAATATTCTCACACATACAAGAGGAAACAGAAAGAAAATTACTTGAAATTTAAAGTTTTCATCGAATCATAGCAACATTATAAAAGTTGAGTTTAAGAATTTTACAAAAATGGATGTTTATTTTTTAATGTAGGTACTGAAAAAAAAATTGTTTTATACAAAATCTTAAAATCTTCAAAAAGAAAGTTATGTTTTTTCAATTGAATTAGTAAATGATCTAGTTAAAGCCCGGGTTAAATCCAGAAAATTTTAAACTTTATTTGATTTGGTTTTTCTGAAATTTTTTATTGGATTAATAAAAAAATCAGGAATAAACGATAATCAAAGTATAAAGTTAAATATACACGGATACACTTAAGATGTTTTACTGAAACCATATGTTTGATGATGATTTTGTAACTTTTTCAATATTACTTTTGGTTATTTCATAAATTATTCAACATCAGTTGAGATATTTGACAAGCATGTTACTGTAACATTTGAAAAATTTAAATAATCAGCCTATTCGACCGAATTCTTAGCTTAACTATTCGTGGAGCCGAATATTCGGCTTAACGGTTTTTTGGCGGTATTCGGCACCGAGTATTCAGCCAACCGAAAATTCGCTACGTCTCTAATAAAAACCAAAAGCTGATTTTCAATCAGCTATTCTTCATTCGATCAAAGACTCAGATATTGCCAAGATATTCTTGCATCAGATATACAACGCTTGAACTCAACAATTTACAGAAATTCTAAAAAATAAGATTACAACTTCTTCCGACACCATTTAACAAAGTCATTGAATATTGATTACTATAGATTTTAATTTATTCAACAACTTTGTTGAAGACTGTCGGTTTTTAAAATATCAAAGATTAAATTAAGTTTAATTTTTCTTTAAAATTTCGTCAAAACTTTCGTTTCTCTCAATGCAATGTTGTGATACGGAACTACTAATTTTAAAAAAATCACCGTTTATAGAAAAAGAAGGCTTCACTACAAATTTTTTATTAGTTGTAAAAAAAAAACACACGCACAGAAAAAATCGCTCCATGAAACTTTTGAATGGAAGTGATGCAAAAATGTCATCTCAGAAAACGGTTCAAATCTTTTTACGAACCATAGAAAGACTTTCAAAAATTTCCGATTCAATTAATAAAAGGGAAGCAAATGATGTTTCCTTTAAATACAAAAGAATATTCGCTAAACATTTCAATTCAATAAAAAAAAATTGAACTACGTAAAGCTCTGCAAACTATTAATTCTTACCTACATTTTATTTTGAATGCGGCCCGTCTGAATTTTAAATTAAAAGTGGCCCGTTGCTTCAAAGGGTTGTTCATCCCTGTTTTAAACCCCATTTTTTAAAACGTTTCAAAATGAGTCTTAAAAGAGTGTTCGAAAAAAATGCAGAATTTTTTGTGGACAACTTTTGAATCCATGAATAAACATTTGAGCAATTTTCAGTGATACAACCCAGTAATGTTTCAATTAATGAAATAACAAAAAAAATAATTTGTTATTTGCATGTTCAAAATTTTGTGACAATTTATCAAGTGTTTCTTGAGATATTGTCTATGTGAAGTTTAATGCAAGCCTAAAAATCATTGTCATACCAGGTTTTGGAGAATAATATTATGGATGCAAAAAGTATTTTTCGAGTTAACAGGAGGCAATTATATTTGGACATTGATAGAGGAGGATTAGGTTGGATAGCAGAAATGCAAAGCTTTATTTGTTCGGAATATTCTGTTGGCAAGTACTCAAGAAGACTAATGGTAAAGATTGTTGAAGCGAAGGATTTAAAAAACAGCCCTTTGATCGAAAGTACCAAACAACTCTATAGGGAATTCGTTCTTGAAAACGTGTTCAAACTCAAGATTGAAGAAATGCACTCTCAAGTACCGTGGTCTCATTTTGGAATGTTTACAGTTTACCTTTTTGCCTGTACAGGATAAATCGATAATTTATTTCTTATTCAATGATCTTATTGCACACAAAAAAAATTAAACCAATACGGAATAGGACAAATTGATAACTCATTATGTGATATCTGTAAAAAGATTGACTCAAACAAACATCGTTTACAATCATGTAGTTCTACTGAAGAGGTCAAAAGGTGGGTGGATAAGATGCTACAAAAACGCTTTCATGTAGTTTACGTCAATCTTGAAGATATTTTGTTAATTGATCCGATGAGTACTGTACAAAAATCCATCATTTGGTTAGCGGCGCACTACATTGCATATTGTCTTAAAAAATTCCCCAATGTAAATTTTTTTATGTTTCAAAAGAGTATACGAGAGTTCAGATGGAATAAAATAAAGTTAGTTAGTAAGTATTTCGATTCACATTAAAATATTTGTAAGGAAAGATAGGGTAGGAAACGTAAATCGAATTTTGTAATTTAGAATTTGTGCACTCTTTTGATATGTTAAATAAATTAATAAATTAATTTAAAAAAACGCCCGGCTTTAGCAAGGTTTTGACATTTTGGGCTTCAAATGGTGAGTTGACAATCTGGAAGGAATGACAAACATAATTCTGGTCCTCACTCGCTCCTACCTCACGCCTCCACGAGTCATATGATCACAAATGACAGCCAGCTAAAAGTCTATACGCAGCTGGCGGCGAAGCCCGGGCAATGTTGTCAAACCGACAATAGCCAAGTGAGGAGGTGCCCCAATCCTAAGGCACCGTGACGATAGGATGTATGGCTGGAGGGAATCTCAGTCGCTAACGGAACCTGTGGGGCACCAGGGCGCACCCCACAGTATACAGCCCTTACTGTGTCATAGCAGGGCACTGACACGGCTGACCGTTACTTCCCTAGCAACTCGTGGGATCAAATATGTACACAAACAAACAAAATCAAAACAACACGAGTGCCGACTGCTCGTCTCAGCCGGAAACCATGGATACGAACGAAAGTGAACTCGTAGCACAGCTCTCAAACGAGTCTTTCGCAGGAGTGTCATCCATTTCCTCCTCCGCTTTAGATTCGCCCGCGGAAGGAGATGACGAGAGCAATGACGATGGGGTTAATGTCACCATCAAGGAGATGCAAACGCCGATCAAACCGAAAAACCTTGATACACGGCAACTTAGTGGTGCGGCGAAGAGACGACTAAGAAAGCTCATCGCGAAAAACGTGCCATATGTAGAGGCAATGCGCCTAGTAACTACAGCGAAATCTACACCCCCTGCCAAAAGTGCAAAACGGGCCCGCAGTGGGGACAAGGATGCCTCATGTAGTGCGGAAAAGTCGAAGGCCAAAAGAGCTAAGGGGCCAAACGCCCCAACAAAACGACAAGACCCGAAAGAGCAAAAACAAACTCGGACACAGAACAAAACGTCAAATGGACGATCTTATGGGGCCAACCACCCAGTGAGATCGGGTGAAAACAAGAAAAGGCCTTCTTACAAAGAGGTAGCCAGTTCTGTTAGGGTAGGCATACTCGCTAAAAACTACCCGGTCACACAGTTGACGACGGAACAACTCAAAATGATACAGCAGGCGATAAAAAAGGCAGTTCTTGGCCAAAGGCTTGAGAGACTGAAACCGAAATTCGCACAATGCTCATTCAAATCTGGGTTCATGGTAGTGACTTGTCTTGACCAGGCCACATCGGACTGGCTAAAACAAGTCATACCATCAATGAAGCCGTGGACAGGTGCAGAGCTAATGGCTGTCGGGGACAATCAAATTCCCAGATCAGAGATCCTGAAGGCTCATCTACCTGGAGCTGCCGAGGACGATATCGGTACAGTTCAGGCTACAATCGAAAGCCAAAACGAAGAGTTGAGCACCGAAAGCTGGAGATTTTACGATGTCCAAAAACGGAACGAAGCTCTCGAAGTGGTCTTCACTGTAGACGAGATTTCAATGAAAGAGCTGGAGAAAAGAAATTTCGTGATCTACTACGGTTTTGGTTCCAGTAAAATCTGGAAAGTAAACCGGAGGATTGAAAGCAGGGTTGAAACAGGTAGCAACATCAAAAGAATTGCTCAACGACCTGGGCTGCCTAGACAGGGCCTTGTAAAGGACCAGTCGGCAATAGACCAGGTCAATTCCATAGAAGGAGAGTCGATAAGTAAAGGAGATACTGTGGCAACTCTCGATCTCAATGAGCCGGAGTCAAAGGACCAGGGAAAGAGGTAGATAGCCTCAGTAAATCCTGTGCGAATCGTTTACCGGAAGGGACTGGCACGTTGGACTTGGGCCTTACCATGGAACAAGATCAACAAAAACCAGGCCCGAGTGGAAAGAGCAGTTCTAGAGATAAAGATACCTCTAACAAACCTGCAAATATCAAATTCAAAGCTGCCAAAACAGCTCCAACAACCCAAAGCACATGGAGTAAACCGAGACGGGACAAACAAACATATGCAAATGGCAAAAAGCCGGTGTCTTGCCCCACCTCCCTGGGCAAAAAACCACAGAAATGAACACCTTAAAGTGTGTTCAGGCGAATCTTCACCACGCTGTAGGAGCCTCGAGTACACTACTGAGAAGATTCGTCTCCGAAAACCTGGACCTTGCCTTTATCCAGGAACCTTGGATTAACAAGGGTAAGGTACAAGGGCTTTATACGCCTAATGGTAAGATTCTCTACGACGAACGAAGCGCTCACCCGAGGGCTGCTGTACTAGTTAACAAAAGAATTAAATTTACTCCCTTTTCAGAATTTATCGACGGAGACATCACGGCTATACGGATAGAAGTACCAACACCGAAAGGTAAGCACACGGTGAGTGTAGCTTCAGCGTATTTTCCCGGAGATAGCACCGATATACCCCCACCGATGGTAGTAGAATTTATGAGAAAATGCCGGGCACTTAACCAGCAGTTTGTCATATGCTGCGACGCTAACGCACATCACACGCTGTGGGGAAGTACAGATATCAACACTAGAGGTGAGTCCTTATTAGAGTTTCTTTCACAAAACAATATTGAAATTTGTAATGAGGGAAGCAAACCTACGTTTGTAACGACGAACAGACAAGAAGTCCTCGACTTTACTCTATGTACACCACTACTCCTGGGAAAAATAAAAAACTGGGAGGTATCGGATGAAGAATCACTGTCTGATCACAGACATATTACATTCGATATAGTGGGAGGGGAAATAATCAGGGACGTTTATAGAGACCCCAGGAACACCAACTGGAGTCTCTACAAACACACACTTGAAGCTTGCAAACCTTTGTTGGATGTGAAAATACGAACAACAAAGCAGCTAGAGGAAGCTTCAAACTGTTTTACCAATAAAATCATATACGCCTTTGAAGCCAGCTGTCCACTGAAGGAACGTGTTTCTAATAGAAGAGTTCCCTGGTGGAACAGACAACTCGAAAAGTTAAGGAAAACAACAAGGAGACTTTTCAACAAAGCAAAAGCTGACTCAAACTGGGATGACTATCGTAAGTCCCTAACTGAGTACAACAAACACATTAGAAAAGCTAAAAGGAGTAGTTTGGAGACACATGTGTGATACCATTCAATCTACGCCAGAAGCTGCCAGGCTCCAGAAAGATCTATCTAAAGAACACTCAAATGGACTGGGTCAATTGAAGAAAAATAACGGGGAGTTCACTTCAGACCCGAAAGAAACGCTTCAATTACTGCTGAGTACTCATTTCCCAGAATCCATCGAAGGTCTAGAGATTAAGGACACTCCGGCTGAACAACACAATCGGAATGTCAGACGTGATGATGCTCTTCGCAAATCGCGCGCAATCTTTTCACCGTCAATGGTTAACTGGGCAATAAGTACATTCGAGCCATTTAAAGCTGCTGGTGAAGATGGGATTATACCAATCCAAATACAGCAAGCAAACCAAATGGTAACACCTGCCTTGGTTGAGATGTTCGTCGCCAGTATGACACTTTGTCATATTCCCACACAGTGGAGAAAAGTGCGTGTTATCTTTATCCCAAAACCAGGGAAAAAAGATAAAACCCAACCAAAGGCATTCAGACCTATCAGTCTGACATCCATTATCTTGAAAATAATGGAGAAGATACTTGACGAGCACATTAAATCGCAGTATCTTAGCTTAAGTAAACTGAACAATTTTCAGTTCGCTTACAAAAAAGGGATGTCTACGGTTACGGCCCTACATACCTTAACACAAAAACTAGAAAAGACCATTGAGGCAAAAGAAATAGCACTTGCTTCTTTTCTAGACATTGAAGGTGCATTCGACAACGCATCTCACAACTCAATCGAATCAGCTATGAAAAGACGAGGGTGCCACACAGCAATTGTTGACTGGACTAGTGCCATGCTAATAAATAGAACCAGTTATGTAAGCTTGGGAGGACTTACAATCAGTGCCACTCCAACGAAGGGATGTCCCCAAGGTGGGGTTCTATCTCCGTTGTTGTGGTCACTGATCGTGGATGACCTCCTAAACAAACTTGTATCTATGGGATTCGAAGTTATTGGCTTTGCAGATGACGTAGTTATAATAGTTCGGGGAAAATATGAGAACGTGTTGTCAAATAGAATGCAATCTGCGCTAAACTTCGCACTATTCTGGTGCAGGGAAGAGGGATTGAATATAAACCCTTCCAAAACTACTGTGATAGCATTCACTACGAGACGAAAAACTGCACTAAAACCTCTAACATTAGATGGGGAAGTGCTAAACTTCGAATCACAAGTGAAATATCTAGGAATCATACTAGACTCAAAACTATCATGGAACCCACAATTAGAGCATGTTATAGCCAAGGCTACAGCATCTCTGTGGGTCTGCCTCAAAGGAGTAGGGAAAAAATGGGGATTACGGCCGAAAATTATCCATTGGATATTTACAGCTATAATAAGACCCAAAATCTCTTATGCTTCTTTAGTATGGTGGACCAAAACTGTGCAAGCTACGGCCCGGAAGAAACTAGCGAAGCTTCAAAGAATAGCAACCCTAGCTATAACTGGCGCCATGCGAAGCACATCAAACGAGGCCCTTAATGCACTACTAAATATTCTGCCACCACATCAATTTATTGAACTAGAGGCAGAACGCAGTGCCATGAGACTCTCCAAACATAAAACTCTCTATGAGGGGGATCTTACAGGACACCTAAAAATTCTGAAGATATTTAAAATAAACTCACTTATTGTAAAGAATGATGACTGGATGGAGCCCGTTTTCAACCTAGACATACCATATAATGTAACTATCAACGATAGGGACGTGTGGGAGTCAGGTGGGCCTGCGGTTCCTTCCGGATCGATAAAATTCTTTACTGATGGTTCAAAAATGGATAAAAGAACTGGGGCAGGGGTGTTCGGACCTAGACTCAGGATCTCAATTCCTATGGGAAACTGGCCAACAGTATTCCAAGCAGAAGTTCAAGCAATTCTAGAATGCACTTTAGCCTGTTTGAAAAGAGGGTACAGGTACACAAGTATCTATATATTCTCTGACAGTCAGGCCGCTCTTCGAGCACTAAGTACATTTACATGTTACTCCAAGCTAGTATGGGAGTGTATTGTTGCACTAAGAAACCTGGCCATACGAAACAGAGTATTTTTATTCTGGGTTCCAGGCCACTGTGGTATCCTAGGGAACGAAGAAGCAGACCAGCTAGCTAGAGAAGGGTCTCAGGGCCTGTTTATTGGACCTGAACCTTTCTGCGGAGTATCGAGGAGTGCCTTGAATATGGAACTCAAGAACTGGGAAAGCACCACTATTGTCTCCAACTGGAGAACAGCAGAGGGAGCAGCTCAGGCGAAAAGATTCATTGAACCAAGCGCACTACTCTCCAAAAACATGTTGAAACTAAGTAAGCACGAGTTAAGTACTTACACAGGTCTCTTGACCGGACATTGTCCATCAAAACAACATCTAAAACGGATAAACATTATTCAATACGATGACTGTCGGTTCTGCGGGTTCGAAAAAGAAACTGCAGAGCATCTTCTATGCAACTGCTGCGCCCTCCTAAATAGGAGAGAGCGTGTACTTGGGGCAAAGTTAATAAGCGCACAAGAGATATGGTTGCATATCAGCCCTAAGAAGGTTATATCATACATCTTTGATATCATACCCGATTGGGATAAAATGCTTAATCAGCAATCAACTGTCACTTCAACCCATAGTGCAGGTGAGCCTGATAGCATACAGTAACGCGGGGTAATTACCACAATAGATCAATTACTGGTCGCAGTGGGCTCTCCCCTACAAGGAAAAAAAAAAAAAAGGTTTTGACATAAAATTGCTCGCATTTGTGTTGACAAATATCTGGTGAGCAGAGGTTTTAATCATTTCCGATGATTTGGTACCAATTTTTTTTTTATAAAAATCATAATTTGTTGCTTGTTACCGGAGTGTGGAATCTATAACCAGTTTGTTATACTTGATTTTCAGTTTATTGCATCATTGAAACCAAATCGTGGTTCGAATCTTGGTTTTGCATTAAAAACTTAATAATATACATTGCCGGCCAAAAGTTTGGGATCACCTCCTGTAAAACATGAAAATTTTGATCGGTCATATCTCAGCCATCTTATTACATATTGGAATTCTTTTGATCTTATTCAAGAGGTCGTGAGCAATATCTTCTTTGTAGGTTTCGCTGATCACTAATCACTAATCGTTTTTTTTTTAAATATACCCTTATAATAAAAATTTACTTATAAGATTACCTCGAAAGTTTTCATTAACATGTAAAGCACATAAGCATCCAGTTCTTTACATGTTCGAACCTTCAAATACTTTGTTATACATTCACATACTTCTTATATTTTGAAATAATGTTTCAAAACTCATGTAATATATAGATAGATGATTCAATGCAATTCGAAATATAAAATAGTTTTCGGATTGATAAATTATTTTCAACGAAAAGGGCTTATTTAAATAAAAATCTGAGTTTTAACAATGATCGATAATATAGTTCATCACTGGCAATTGCATAATGAAATTTTATTTCGCAAGTAGTATTGATGGAGAATGAAATTATCAATAATTAAATTTCTGTTATAATTTGTTTTAAAAAATACTTATCGTGTGCCCGTTTCTCCTCCGGCAGAGTTCCTCGGTAATTCTCAAGTGAGCAATATCTACTTTGTAGGTATTTGACAAAATGTCAATATTGAATTTATTTGACTTAAATTTAGCTTAAAGTTGGGACATTTTTCAAAAGCCGAACTTAAAATTCTTAAATTAAAAAGGCAACTAAGTTATGATCAAAACAAATTTGCATATTTTTTCAACGCCAACGGTCGGCCTATTTGGTGAAAATCATCAGAAAATAATAAATCCTTTTCTAAAGCTCTAAAAAAGTTAGTTTAAAAAAAAATTCAACTAAATATCCATAAATCAAGTGCAACTCAAAAACTTCCAAATCAGCTTACCAGATAAACAAAACGAAGTTTGATAACAGAGTCACGCTTGGAATAAAAGTGCATGTTTTAGAAGACTGACCCCAAACTTTTGGACGATGGCTTAAGTAGCTATTTTATATACTTTCAGTAAATTGCAAATTTTTCGCACAAAATCAAACAAATGTATTTAAACAAATATGAAAAAAAAAAAACAATTCTAATGCAACTCGGATTTTGAATTTTGGTCCCCCACACCCTGAGATGATCGGCTTTGAATTTAAGTTCGTTTTTTGAGAAATGTCCCAACTTTAAGCTAAATTGAAGTCATATAAACTCAATATTGACATTTTTTAAACACATACAAAGAAGATTTTGCTCACGATCTCTTGGATGAGATCAAAAGAATTCCAATATGTAAAAAGATGGCTGAGATATGAGTCTTAGAATGGTGAAACTTGATCTCTTTTCTTAATTTCATCATATCTTCAAGGAAAAATTTTGCGGATCGCCGTCTTTTGCTATTTCCGACAGCGTGTCATTCCAAAATTATATGTTGCAAAAGTTAGATCGATACATGAGCCCGTAGATGAACTAGTAGCGTTTTCGTGGGATTAAAAAATGAAGATATTTTGAAAGTTAAAGGGTTTTAATCAGGGTGCCCTAAGCTTTGGCAAAAATCATGCCAAATCTAAAGATAAAAGTTCCATTGACTTTTTGTCCAAATTAAT
The DNA here is from genome assembly GCF_029784155.1 of Uranotaenia lowii. Lineage (NCBI taxonomy): Eukaryota > Metazoa > Arthropoda > Insecta > Diptera > Culicidae > Uranotaenia > Uranotaenia lowii. The sequence continues at coordinate 254,590,965 of NC_073693.1, forward strand.
TTTCATTTTACAGTTTTGCAGTGTCAGACAAAAATAATTCTATGAAAATGTCTACTACCTTTTAATAATTGCATACTTAAAGGCGCTATTTTCTAGTTTGTAGAAAAAAAAACGCTTCTTTGAGTCCTATTTATTAGAAAATTATTGGATAGGTCCCAGTCATTGGATCAGTATTAATAATTTCATGCTTAGCGATGATCAACATTTATTCAGAAGAAAAATGTAACTTATTGGACTCGTGGGAATAAGTGAACCCATAACACAAATTTTGGAAAACTTTTCCTTAAAAAAAGAGTTTACTGTTGCTTTGAAAAAAAAGGCATTAAGAAGTTCGTATTGTATTCTAACGATTAACATCTATTATATAAAATTCTCTTGTAACGGTGTTTGTAGTACTACTCCTCCGAAATTACCCAAACGATTCGAATGAAATTATTTTTAGAATATTCTTTAGCCATGCGAATCGGTTTATATCGAATAAAAATAACACAAAGTTGCATCAATTGTCCGTAATAATTAAATTTGTAGTTTTTTTTTGAATGAAATAAAAGTCATGGCTTCCATTTTTTCGAGATTTTTTTCCTTTGGGCGGTTTGTTTTTCGTCTCCAAGGTCGAGGCGTCGCGAGCAGACGTCGTTCGAAGATAGTAACCATGGCATAACATACTGATCAGTGAGAATATTTTGGCGCGTATTTTTCAACCAAGCATATTTTCAATGCAAGTGGTGGCGATATGAAGCCTTGATGTAATTTGTTTTGTTCTTGATTCCTAGCTCATTTCTACAGCACATGGTTATGAATGACGCCTAGATGTGACTCAGGTTAACATTTTGCTGATCGAATAAAACATATAATATTTGTTTTGCCAAAATCTGAAATTGAAAAGTCAGGCATCCATTTTTAGAGATTTTCATTTCTTCGAGGGGTTTGTTTTTCGTCTCCATGGGCGAGGCGTCGCTAGCAAACGTCGTTGCAAGATAATAGTAACCAAAGCATACTGTTCATTGATCGCTGGAAAAAATTAAAAATTAGGCGCCTATTTCTCAACCAAGTACCTATATTTCTTATGCACGTGGGGGCGATATGCAACCTAGATGTGTTTTTTTTTTGCTTATTTGTACACAGCACATGGTAATAAATGACGCCTAGATGTGACACGGATTGATATTTTATCGATCGAATCAAAACCATATAAACGATTTCAAATATTAAAACCATTTTTAATTCGTGTTAATTTAAGTAATAAATTGTTGTCCAGAAATATGAATTTGGTAAAGATAAATATGAAATAATGTTATGACACTTTGCGGACGTTTGAAAATAAGAAATTGGGAAGCTTTACATTCAATTTCGTAAAATCCAATACGCCTAGAACGCTAGACACATTAACTGAACAAAAGTCTATTCTATTCTATTTTGTTTATTTATAAAGGATTTTAACCAACTTGGTCATTCATCCCCTCATCAACAGTCTGTTCTTTGAAATAGATTAGATAGGATTGAAGTTTTAAAAGGCCGAATGAACCTTTTGATTTTTTGCAAACGTAAATTGAAGTTATCAATAAAATAATCTACTTTTTAATAACAACTCATGTACAAACTTAACATGAAAAATGTGTTTTTCTTTTACATATTTTGGCTATATAGAAAAGACTTTTGATTCACTTTTTTGTTGAAAAGTTTTTTGTGATTGATATTCCTGGGGCAGCATATTTTTATGATGAATTTTTAATATGATCTGAAAGTGTTAAAAATAATATTAATTCCTGTACTTTCTAAGGTGGAATAAGTTAAAACGTGCCATTTAGCTATGAAACATCTACAATTTAAGAATTTTATCTCCAAAATGGCCAGAAAGGATATCCCGAGTGTTGAATCTGAAGCGGATATTCTAAATTATTATTAAGGTCTTTGTAAATCAATGTCTTTTGGTTGAACAGCATTCAGTTAAATTGAAGTACCAAGCATTAATTTATTCCGGAGAGAAACTTAGGATATAGCAATGAAAGTTGATAAAACAGACAAACAAGAACAAGTATTAAATTAAATTTAAAGTCTTTTCACTGCCGCATCTAAAAAGACCTATGTGTTTTCACTTGCCCCAATAAATGGGACAAATGTATGCCTCGATATTTCTTTTTGTCAGCATAATTAATATTTTTTTTTTAAATATTACTTTTTTCAGATCATTCGAAAGTTTAACTGTGGTGATTAGGATTTGACCGGTGTTTAATTTTTGAAAATTAAGATTTACAGTAAAAAAGGCACATAATTTTTATTAAGGTTTTGTTTATATGATAATTTCCAGGAAACAAAATTAACTTATGAAACCATCGAAGCCTGAACAGATTATTTCTTTTCGATCTATTAAATTTAAAAAAAAATCTGCTTTTCAATTAAATGTTATTAAATCTTAAAAATATAACATAACCCTTAATGAAATCGTAGATCATCATCAACAATGTTCAGGAAATTTGAAATCAGAACTTTCCCACTTTTCAAAACCAATCGTTTCTTTAATTCATTGGGTTAAAGTTCAAAGGAATTAATTTGCATTTTTTGATTGAATAAAAAAAGGAATTTGCAATACACAAAATCGCCATTCAATGCCATGACAAGTGCTGTTTGGGAACACTTTAAGTTGAAATGTGTTAAGTCAATAACTTAAGTATCAGGCGAATCTCTTTGGAAATGATTTTGGTAAAAATATGGATTTTAATTCAAACTGCTTCGAAGGATGAGGATGGTGTAACACGGTCACAGTACTAACTGACATTTCGCTAGTTACTTGCCGTTAAAGTATATTTGTATCAATTTTGTGTTATTTATCTATTTATTTATTGAATTATTTATAAGTTATTTATTTATTTATTTGTTTAACTTATTTCGCATTATTATATCTCTCACTATATTCAATCTAACTTCTGTTTAGATTAGAATATATGTTAAATATTTAATTACTTTAGTTTTAATCTTAATCTTAAATTATTAAATTAGATTAAGATTTTCTGTTATTTATTCGTATTCAGATCTCACAATTACCACTTTTTTTTTTTTTTTTTTTTTTTTTTCTTTATTAGTCTTTTAACCATTACATTTAAGTTACATTATTAAAGTTAAATTAAAGTGTTCAGATCAATTATGATCAGTTCAACTCTTTGATACAGTTAATTTTAAACATTGTTTATTTGATTTAAATTTGCTTAAGCAATAAATAATTTGATTTATAGGAGAATATCCTGTTGAGCAAAAAAAAAAAATGTATAAACTTAATCCTAAATCCTAAAAACTAACTTAATTGTAAAGAGAACGAATCTCTGCGATGGAAGACTGCATCGATTTGCCTCTGAAGTTGGAGATGATGTTGTTGGCCATCTCTTCGATCGATTCAATGCCTGCAATCCGATGAAGATCTTCGGTGCTGTGCCAAGGTGGAAGCCGCAAAATCATTTTCAGAACCTTGTTCTGAATCCTCTGGATGGCTTTCTTCCTCGTCGCGCAGCAGCTAGACCAAATCGGAACTGCATACATTATCGCTGGTCGAAAGACCTGTTTGTAGATTAACATCTTATTTCGCAGACACAACCTGGATTTCCTGTTGATGAGAGAATAAAGAGATTTAGTGTATTTATTACATTTAGATTGAATATCTTCAATGTGATTTTTAAAAGTAAGATTCCGATCAAGTGTAAGTCCCAAGTACTTCACGTGATCAGACCATTCTAATGAAACCCCATTAAAAGTTATGGAATGATTTTCATTAGGTTTTAAAAAATTTGCTCTTGGCTTATGGGGAAATAAAATAAGTTGAGTTTTGGAAGCGTTAGGAGAAATTTTCCACATTTTCAAGTAATTCAAAAAGGAATTTAAATTTTGTTGCAATCTACTGCGTACCACCCGTAAATTCCGACCTTTGGCTGAAAGCAAAGTATCGTCAGCAAATAATCTTCTACCTTTTCCTTCTGGTACATCAGGAAGATCAGAAGTAAAAATATTATATAAAATTGGCCCAAGTATACTACCCTGAGGGACACCAGCTCTAATGGGTGTCCTTTCAGAGCATGAATTTTGATAACTTACTTGTAAGGTTCGGCTAGTCAAATAATTTTGAATAATTTTGGTGAGATATACAGGAAAATCAAATCGAGCTAATTTAGCTACTAAACCTTTGTGCCAAACACTGTCAAAAGCTTTTTCAATATCAAGAAGAGCAACACCAGTTGAGTAACCTTCAGATTTGCTAGCGTTAATCATATTAGTTACACTCAAAAGTTGATGTGTAGTAGAATGCCCATGACGAAAACCAAATTGTTCATCAGGGAAAATAGAATTCTGATTAATGTGAATCATCATTCTATTCAAAATAACTCTCTCAAATAGTTTACTTAAAGAAGGAAGCAAACTAATTGGTCGATAACTTGAAGGCTCTGAAGCACTTTTTCCAGGTTTCAAAATTGGAGTTACTTTGGCATTTTTCCATTTATTGGGAAAATAAGCCAAGTGAAAACATTTGTTGAAGATTTTAACTAAAAAATTTAAAGTACTTTCAGGCAACTTTTTAATAAGAATATAGAAAATCCCATCTTCCCCCGGAGCTTTCATATTTTTAAATTTTTTGGAAATCAATTTAAGTTCATCAATATTTGTCTCACAAGAACTTTCAAACACATTTTGTTTTGAAAGAATATCATCAAATTCTAGGGAAATTTGAGCGTCAATAGGACTAACAACGTTTAAATTAAAATCATGAGCAGACTCAAATTGTTGGGCTAATTTTTGAGCTTTTTCTGAATTAGTTAAAAGAAGTTTATCCCCATCTTTCAAAGTAGGAATTGGCTTCTGGGGCTTTTTCAGAATTTTTGTTAATTTCCAAAATGGCTTTGAGTAGGGTTTTATGTCCTCTACTGTTTTGGCAAAATTTTCATTACGAATGAAATTTAAACGACGTTTGATCTCTTTTTGAAGGTCGCAATAAATAAATTTTAAATAAGGATCCCTAGTACGTTGATATTGGCGTCGACGAATGTTTTTCAGTCGTATCAAAAACTGAAGATCATCATCAATTAAAGGTTGATTAAATTTATGTTTAACTTTAGGTATTGAAGCGGCTTTAGCATTGACTATTGAAGTTGTCAAATTTTCTACAGCCAAATCAATATCTTCTATTGAATTCAGTGGAACGTTTACATCTAAATTACGTTCAATAAAATTCCTATATCGCTCCCAGTTAGCCTTTTGAAAGTTAAAAGTTGATTTTAAAGGGTTTTCAATGGGACTTTGGGATAAAGAAAATGTTACTGGAAGGTGGTCTGAATCGAGGTCCGCATGAGTAACTAATTGACTACAATGCTCGCCTAAATCCGTTAGAACCAAATCAATTGTGGAAGGATTTCTAATTGAAGAAAAACAAGTATGCCCATTAGGATATTCAACAGTATAATAACCTGCAGAGCAGTCATTAAACAAAATATTCCCATTAGAATTTGATGAAATATTATTCCAAGATCGGTGTTTTGCATTAAAGTCACCAATAATAAAAAATTTAGATTTATTTCTGGTAAGTTTTTGTAAATCTCTCTTCAAAAAATTTTTCTGTTCACCGCTGCATTGAAAAGGCAAGTATGCGGCAACAATTATTATTTTCCCCATAGAAGTTTCTAATTCAATTCCAATTGTTTCTAAGACTTTTGTATTGAAAGAAGGAAGAAGTCTAAATTTGAGACGACTATTGATGACAATAGCTACACCCCCACCTTGTCGATCAAGTCGATCATTTCGTAAAATTTTAAAGAAAGCATTGCTTTTCAAGTTATTGTCTGGCTTTAAAAAAGTTTCAGTGATGGCAGCAATATGTATGTTTTGAGTTTTCAAAAATAAAAAGAATTCATCTTGGTTAGCCAGCAAAGATCTAGCGTTCCAATTCATAATATTTAAACATCTATTTGGATCCATGAGGGAATCGCAAAGTCATAATAATTTTGTTAGCATAATTAAAAGAAGTTTGGAAAGCTTCAAACATTGAATTTGCTTTCAACATAAGTTGCATCATTTCCATTAAATTTTGATGCAAAAATTTTAATTTTTCCTCAGTAATCTCACCCAAATCAACAAAATTGTTAGGATCAGAAAAGGAAGGAGAAGAGAAAGTATTTGAATTTCGGGGATTTTCCCAAGCCTTCGCATGAACGTTGAGACTTGGTTTTTTCCCATTTTTATTAGTTAAACCTGAAGAAGGCAACCCATTTTCAACCACCTCTGAGAACGATAAACAACGAGTCTGTGGCGCAGAATCAGCCCAGGTAACATTAAAATCACTTCGGGTATTACCCAGCCGTGATTCCAATGTAGGCCGAGGCTGACTGCGAACAGGCAGGTTGTTTGCCGGTCTGACGTGTGTAGACGAAAAAGAGGAAGGAGGAGAAGAAACTTTTCTGGAAACTTTGGGATTTTTCCTAGAAGCAACAATTTTTGCCCTAACGGGACAGTCTAGCGAATTCGAGGAATGATTACCTGCGCAATTCGCACACTTAAAAAATTCTGTTTTTGGCTTATCACCACCAAAAAGGCATTTAGATTTTTCATGATCGAATGAGCCGCAAAACATGCATCTGGCATTCATTCTACAATTTTTAGTGCCATGACAAAAAGCTTGACAACGTCGACATTGCGTAATATTTTGAAGAAAATTGGTAGAAGATTTACGAAAAGGTTCGAATTTGACTCGACAATGAAACATAAGACGAGCCTTTTCAAGAATTTGCAAATTATTAACCTGATCCTTTTTAAAATGGATCAAATAAAGTTCAGGAGCAAAACCAACACTACTGGTATTATTCGTGTTGGTTCTTTTCCTCATTTGAATTACTTGAATTGGAGAAAAACCTAACAAAGAATTTAATTCAGTTGTGATCTCATCCGGTGTTTGATCGCCAGTGAGACCACGAAGTACAACTTTAAATGGACGATCACTTCTAGTGTCGTACGTAAAAAATTGATGTTTTTTATTATTCAAATAATTTAAAACCTTTTGAAAATCATTAAAAGATTCCGCCAATATACGAGCAGTTCCCCTTCGACCGATCTGAAAAGAAATCTTCACATCCTTGACGGAAGTGACGATTTCTTTTCGAAAGGCATTGAAGTCAGGAATCGTGACCGTTATTGGTGGAATCTTTTCGTTTTTAAGAGTATAAGAAGAAGAAGGTTTTTTAGTACTCTTATCAGAATTAAATATGAATATTTCCTCATCACCGATGTTATGAAGGACATCGAATGAGTTGGAAATTTCAACTTTTTTGGGCGATGGACCTGAATTAGGCTCGGCAATCCGTTTCCTACCGGCCCTTGAGCCAGCCGATGACTTCCCCATGCTGGAAAGAAAAGAGAAAATATGAATAAAAGAAAATGAAAATAATTTTAGCACTGAAAAGTGCTGATTGAAATACAGGTAAGGAAAAAATAAATAATGAAAAATGTTCCTGCAGGTACACAGCAACGATACGATGCTCCGGCGTACGTGTTGACGGCTCAACGGTACAGATGGAAGTGACAATTACCACTTCATTTAACTCAGTGTACGAAGACGCTTCAACATGAACTTGCATGCAAGATCCTAAAATAAACTGCAATAACCACTTCGGGTCGCCTCTCTAATACACGGTTGACCCGAGCTAACAGGGAACCGAAAAAAGACCGGGGGCGAGACGGGTTTATGCGAATGTTGTAAGAAAGAAAGGGATGCTTATCCAGCCGGATCAAAAAGGGTAGTTGGTACGACCCGAAGTTTGAAAAGTCGCTGACCTATGACATGGGTCAACGAACTTCCTTTTGAATACTAGATTCTTCACACCTTGACTGAGGATTTCAGGGATTTGCAAGTTCACTTCGAACTCAACCGTGAAAGAAGCTAAAGCGAGTGTTTGTTCTTTGTCCGCGTTGGTGTATATTGCTTCAATGTAAGCAGACACGTGTAACCATTTTTAGAGATAGGTTTAATGTTCCTCGTTTCCTTTTCCCGTTTAGCATAGGAAAGTTAGTAAACGTTGTGCGGTCTAATTGCAGTGTGTGTGATTAATTGTACAAAATATAAAAGCCGTTCGTCGGCTTTTTATATCTAGCTTAACCGCCAACCAGCTTCTAGCGATCCATAACCGCTAGCTTCAACGCTTTGAACCACCCGTCAAGACACCAGGTTCCACGGTTGGGATTCGAGGTAACCCGATACTGGAATCGGAAGGGACGCGCCACGCCACTTTGCGCATCCGGTTCCGATCGTTACGAGATCCGTCACCATATCTCTGAACGAATTGGGACCCCACCACATGCATCTGACGGTCACCCAACAAAAAGTCGTCAGTGCACTATATCGTCGAGCCGGTCATCGGAATCTACTTTACCGACGCCGCTGTGCTGCCACCGTCATCGACCGAAGGTAGTAAATCATCGAACGAGTGAGTACTCTAATCAAAACCATGCGCATGTAAAATTTATCTCGACATTGCACAGTTTATTGAAGCCTAGTTCCATCTCCGGCTTCCTACAATTTGAAAAAGAAGCTCATTCGAATACTTACGAGCTTTCGGCCTTCGTCAATTTGCCGATCAAATCCGCACACGATAGGGAAAGCAAAATAGAACAATAAAATGTAAGTTACAAACAAAAGGGAAACTAAAACCAAATTAAAAATGTCCTAGGTTAAATAAAGAAATGTAAAAACTAATGTAAATACACTCTACTGTTATTCATCTTCAAATACAAGTTGCAGCTGATTGCCTAATGTCCACCAAACCATTTTGTATTTACATGAATTAGTGCTTTCCCTGAACATCTCTACCTAAATCTAAAAGTGGTGCCCCACGTTGTTCTTTCCGTGTAGTTTGTAGTTTGAATTTTTTTTGCTCCGGGAAGGATCGCTCGGGAAAACGATTCCCTCGCTTTTGCTTCAATCACATCTGGGGGAATTTGTCTTGTGAGTTCCTCCAGTGATGAGAAGCGGCGTGAGATATTGAAACGGATAGAACTACGGTGAGCACCAACTACTTTTTGAGATCAAGCTGGATAAGAAAAACGAGTAACTCTTACTCATTTTCGTTCTCCTCGATCGTTTCCGCATCCTCTTTTGGATCCTATTGATCGACCCGCTCTGAGGACGGGTCTCTAGCCGGGCAAACAACCAACGGGTAACCCTCGAAAGAGGTGGCGCAAAAGTTACCCGTTTCATTCGAAACGGAAGCGTATCAAAGAACAGTTCCTTTCCTCTCCAGGCGTAACTTCAAAAACGCGACAATGGTGAATAAATTTTTTTTTTCTCGAGGGATTCGTGGTGAATAAAAAGCTGTTTGAAAATGGTTAGTAAAAAATCTTTGCTTATGTTTTTTAATTCTTCAGCTCTAAAAAAATACACGATCCAAAGCTAATTGGGAGCTGAAAGCGCTGCGTTAGGCAAAATATTCGACAAATACTCCAAAAATTGTCCAGATATTAAAAACAAAAAAACAAACCGAATAAATCTACTGAATGGAATTCAGCAAATGAAACATACATATTATCAACATACAGTTATTTATTGAATAAGTTACAAAAATTGGATTTTAAAAGACCCGTTGAGTTTAAATTCTTTGGTTTAACTTTGATAGAATTGAGCGGGACGATTCGAGTAAAGGGAAAGAAGGGAAATGTAAAGAAAACTAGGAAAAATAGAAAATGGACGCCAAGTTGAACATGGTAAGACGAAGTTTACCGGGTCTGCTAGTATTTTATATAATTTTCTCGTGTAGGAAACATTCCAAAGTAATAAGAAGATCTTCTAATTATATTTTGTAAGATTTCAAAATTTAAAAAAAATAAATAAATATTTGTTTAAGATAACAGGTTTTTTTTTATTTTTTTTTTTTTTAAACGAACACACACATATACGATCTCAGTGAAACTTCATGTTTCTTTGAAGAGATCTAAATTCTACTTAAGACTAAAGCGTACATATTTCAAGGATATAATGGCTAGCATTTTACTAATGCTAATACCACCAACCCACAGAAAGAGTACTATGTGTGCCGTGACCGAGACTCGATCTCATGACCTCTGGCTTAGAAGACTTGAACGCTATCCTCTAGGCCACGGTCGGCGGTAAAAGGTTATTTCTTTTGTTCTTTTAAGCAATTTTTTCTAGACCTTTTTATCAATTTAAGACATATAGTAAGGAAAAGTATACACATGAAATGAACTTAGTATTTGAACCAGCTAGAATGTGTCAAAATCTTTCCTAACAGTATCCAATAGTACCTGTAGTCTATATAGACAGTTTTAATACGTTAATTTTTCTATAATTTTGTGTTTCTGCAATGTACAACCTAACCAAAAAAGTGGCTATCCGAGTTACAACTGCTACATTATTATCTTGTATTTATGATCAAAAAGTAGCCTGCGAGCCTGACTACAAAATAAAAGTAAATTTATTACTAACTCTTCTACACTTTATCAATTCAATTCTCACCGAAAATAATGTCAAATTGTTCACTTCAATAAAACGTTTATCAAGGAAACTTTAAGAATTTTATTAATTACTCTGGGCACGCTTTCCAATCTACGGCCCTTTTACCAGAAAAACTCTCCCGATTTTTCATCTGCCGTTCTTCGTTCGCTGTCACCTGGAGTCGATCATCGATGCAGCCGCATACCAGTCGATCAAGTCGAGGGGCTCGAGTTGGCGCACTCACGATGTTTTTAAAATGTCCCATATGAATAAATTCAATATCCGGACCACATGGTTTCGTATGAACTGTTATTGAGTGAATTTATTAAAAAACGAACACACACATATAGGATCTCAGTGAAACTTCATGTTTCTTTGAAGAGATCAAAATTCTACTTAGACTAAAGCGTACATCTTTGAAGGATATAATGGCTAGCATCTTACCAATGCTAACACCACCAAGCCACAGAAAGAGTACTATGTAAGCTGTGACCGAGACTCGATCTCATGACCTCTGTCTTAGAAGACTTGAACGCTTTCCTCTAGGCCACGGTCGGCGGCTGTTTTATGTAGGTTTATTCTGGAAGAACAAGGCGAACAAGTGGGCTAGTTCACTCACAGGTATTCCGACATTCGTGTATATACCGGCCAGCTGGCAACTGATTAAACATTTTTGTTATATAGGTACTCAGTTATAGAAGGAAACACATCTTACTCGTCGGTAAATTATGGGATTTGAACCCAAAAGTTTTCTTGCCAATACCGGAAATCGAATCCAGTACGCCTGGCATACCAAAACCACACTTACGCCATCGCCAGCCTCTTTGCTAGACCACATCAATGCTAAGTTCCTTAATCTTATTTAAAAATCTGCAAAAATTCTGTCGTTTGTTTTAACCAAAAAGAAAACTTTTTAGACATCAGGGCTTTCAAAATTTAAAAAAAGTTGCAATACGACACCCTAGTAAAGAGACCGAAGCTTTTTTCAAGCAGGAAAACATTTGTAATTTTCCTAAGACAAATGCGATCTTCAAATGTATGTAACAATTGGAGTTGTTATGTCCATTTTTTCATTCGTGTTATCGATAGGTTGATAAAAACATTCATGAAAGGAGAAAACTGCCCTATTAATGAATTCAAGAGTTGAGAAGACGAACACCCGAGAATTTGTAAGTGGTTGGAATTCGCGCGGGAGATCATACTTGTTTTTTTTTTTTAATTCCAATAATGAAGACATCAATAATGGTTTCAAGGTACCTAGTTGGTTCCAACAAAAAAAAAAAATATGACAACAGAAAAGGGAAAATATCTTAACTAGCATTCAACAGCAAAAACGCAGACCTTCGCCAGTCATCCCGAACCCGGCAGGGTGCCTGAAGTGTTTCGAAGACCCAGGTTTAAAAAAAAGCCAAGAACAAAAAAAAATGCGCCACGAATTCAGCGCATCACCGTCGTCATCGATTGCCGCCCTAAGCGCAAAGCCGGCGTGAGAGATGGGTGAGAAAAAAAGCCGAAAGAATTGACCGCTTTCAAAGTATCAACGCCGAAACCATATTGTTATAATCTAATTCTACCTGTTCTCGTTCCCTTTTTTTGGGATGATTATGTCTGGATGATGAAGAAGGGAGGAACCGACTCAACAACAGGGGCTATTCACTTGAATCCCGATGATCAACAAGATATCCGCCCCGAAATCTATAGCGCCAAAACAAGCCATAAACAAGCTGGAAAACCTTAACCTCTCCTAGCTGGATTGTTGTTTCTCCCGGCAGATTAAAGTGAACCTGCCGCCGTCTCCTGGCTGATTTAGTCGGTCGTGCGACACACTCTGAGAGAATGGTGGCCTCGAAAGATCTTCCGGAAGAATCGGGCAGGCAGACACCTATCGGAACCCTAATCTATTTTGGGGCACTTGGGCTACTTCTCGCCCGTTCCACCGAGCGACATCCTTAGCCAAAACCGTTTGCCAGGCTTTGTTTTTTTTTGGACTCATCCCGTTGGCTTTTCCCGAAAATGGTAGTGTTAAAAAAATAATAAATAACTAATCTGGCGAGAAACCAATAACCATAAATCCATGTTACGCGAAAGGTACAACACGGGCGAAAAGGCACATTGGACACATTTTATTTTATACCTTTTTCTGCCCGGAGCATCTCCGATTAGTTAGTCTTGAATGAAACATAAGGGACGCGCGTGAAACACTTTCGGGAAAGAGGAAGCCGTTCTTTATCGGGGAAAGCTTTTTTCGGAAGGTTCGAAAATGTCTCTCACAAACTCTGGTGGATGCCAAAACGAACGTTTACATGTTAAATGAATCACAGCGATTGTGCCGTATGATAACACACATTATTTTTTGTGCCTTGATTGGGGGTTGATGTTTGATACCTTTTGAGAATTATCGGATGAGTTGTTGATTCCTTTATCATTTGAAAATGTGGGCTATAATTTGATCGAGCAAGGTAGATCTATGATTATCTATCAAATTATAAGAGACAAAATCCAATTTAAACCTTGGCATACAAAACCCTAAATCAATAATTTACTCTGAAAACGTCATTTTCTCAAAAATTTCGTGCAAAGATAGTAAGGTTGCCATAATTTATCTCTTACGTATCCGGACCAGGCAAATCCAGGTTTTTTTTATCCAACAATATGGAAAATTCAGGGAACTTGATTTCAAAATTTTCAACCTAAAATCTGGGCAATATCCGGGCTATTTCGGTAAAAACCAAGAAATTCGTTAAGGAAAATGTAGAAGAAATGCACTTGATTTTTTTTTGTTTTCATCGAAATACGTCAGCAGGTTTAAAATCGCATATTAGATTTCCAGAAAACCGTTGAATAGTTTGATGTGAATTGATGATTTTCTATTGCAAGTTTAAACTAACTGTTAAGTAAGTCATGAACAAATGGTTTTCACAATGAAAATATAATTCCTAAAATATTTATTCTAACTACTTAACGCGTATAGGTTTGAATTTCATAGCGCCGGATCAATGATTGAACAATTTTTATTTTTCAATCTACTCTGAAATATTTTAACGAGTTCAATTAACATTTCAATTTCAAATTAAAACATATTTCTCGGAAATGGTTCGGGTGTTTCAAGCTTGAATATTCATGACGGTTTGAACACTCAAGAATTTCTTCTTCTGGAAAATGTGACAGTTCAAAAACTTATTCAAAATTAATTGACCAGCTTCTATTTTATTCGAGGTAGCAAATGACTAAAACAATCATATTTATAGCGGAACTTTAGTTTTATATTTGGATTAAATATAAGAATTCAAAAAGCACAAACAAATTTCTTTTGATTATGAAGATTCAAAATCATATAATAACTTGAATTAAAACTTTATTTTTTAAAACATTGAGGGCTCCGATAATCAGGACTTTGAGCGTATCATGGGGCGCCATGGTCTAGGACAGATGAGCGAAAACGGAGAGCTGTTTGTAGAATTTTGTGGCAACAACAACATGGTGATCAGTGGATCGCTCTTCCCCCATCGACCAGCACATAAGGTCACTTGGGTATCCCGAGATGGCCGAACAGAAAATCAAATTGACCACATCTGCATCAGTCGAAAATGGAGAAGGAGCCTTCTTGATGTCCGCAACAAACGAAGCGCAGACATTGCATCTGACCATCACCTCGTCCTTGGCGAGATACGACTGAGAGTTGCGCGTGTCCAACGGCGCGAGGAGAAAGTCGGGTGTCGATACGACGTCCGCCGGTTGGAGAATCCAGAGGTGAAAAAGGCATACGTTGAACAGCTAGAATCCCGAGCCTCGGAGCTGCCGACAGACGGAACAGTCGAAGAACAGTGGTGTGGAATCAAGAATGCCTTTATCACGACGATCCATGGTACTCTCGGTAAAGTTTGTGGAAGACGAAGTGAATGGATGTCGGATGAAACCTGGAGGATGATCGATGATCGGAGAAAGGTGGTGCACATATTGTTTATTGTTTATTGTTTTAAAAACCATCTGACATAGTTGTCTTAATGATAAACTAAAATTAAGGTTACATGAATATATTGCACGAACGATGATGTTTCTAATTATTATTTCTCAATTCATTACTTAAATAAGATTCAATCCGTCGTTTAAAGGTTGTTGTACTTACATTGAAGTCAAAAAGCGTATAAAATCGTAGAAAGCTTATTTTTGCGGAACGTAAAGGGTCGTTACTACCATACCGGGTGCTTCTTGATTCTAGTGAAAGCCAGTCACGATTTCGCAGAGATCTTTCAGGGGCATAGATGTTACATCGAGAAAGAAGCCATGAACAATCGATTTCATTTCGTAAAACCTTCGCCACGAACAGTGACTGGCCGATGGCATGACGATCCGAGAGTGTGTGAAGTCCCAGTAAAGCACAACGCTGTGCATACGGTGGCAGGTTTAGAGGGTTCTCCCAAGGCAACACCCGAAGAGCATATCGTACGAATCTTCTTTGTTCTTTGAATTGCTTCAAAACGCGCAATCCACACAGCTTCAAATGGCCACCACACTAGGCTTGCAGATTCTAATGTTGAACGAACCAAACAGCAGTATAGAGCTCGCAGGCAGACAGGATCAGTGAATTCTTTGCTCAAACGTAAGATAAATCCCAGCATCCGGTTAGCTTTCTCGATAGTTGCAGAGTAGTGGTGCTTGAAAGTCATATGACTGTCTAGAATAACACCAAGGTCTTTAATTTGGTCTACACGATGCAATTGTTCGCCCAGAATATTATAATCGTGCACGAAAGGTTGTTTCCTGCGTCCAAATGTTATGATACAACACTTAGCAACACTCAAAACTAGAAGGTTGGCTGCACACCAGTTCACTACTGTATCGAGGTATTGTTGTAATTTATGACAATCAGTAAGGCTGTTTAAAGTCAGAAATATTTTCAGATCATCCGCATACAGGAGTACTCCACATCCAACAAGAAGCATGTTAATATCGTTGCAGAACAGCGTGCGGTGACGACGCGAAAACTGCAAGTTTTTGTGAATCGCTGCCTGCGGAACATCATCCGCGCTTGGTGGCCTGGCAACTGGATCTCAAACGTTGAACTTCATCGCCGGTGTCATCAAAAGACGCTAGAAATCGAGATTCGGGAACGTAAGTGGAGATGGATTGGGCACACGCTGCAAAGAGATGAAAACGAGATTTGCAGAGAGGCGCTTGACTGGAATCCAGATGGGCATCGATGAAGAGGCAGGCCCAAAAGCTCGTGGCGGCGAAGTCTAGCCGCTGAAATCCGCACAGTTGACGAGAACCTTCGCTGGCAGCAAGTGAAGACGCTGGCTCCGGATCGCCAGCAGTGGAGATCTTTTATCTCAGCCCTATGCGCCGGTCAATCGGCGCTGGACCCTTAGGTAGGTAGGGGAGGGCAGCGAAAAAATCTGGTCAAGGAATTTTCAAAATTCGATTTTCTGTATCTGAGAAACCACTTATTTTTTTCTTTGAGTTACGGAAGTGTATAATTATATAATATAGATATATTACACTTGAGAACAGTTTTTTGAGTGTCTATGTTCCAATAACTGTTTTTGAAACACTTAATCGTCCTGAATTCGAATCAAGAATCAGTTAGATTTGTGCTCCAATAAAAAATATCAAAATATATGACACAATTTGAACAACTTACGGAAACAACTGAACCGATCACGTGAAATTTGGTGTATTGCCGTTTTTAAGATAGAGAATAATACTTTCAAACGGCTTCAAATTAAGGAACGTCTCCAATAAAAAATAAATTTAAAAAAAAATTACACAATTTTAACAATTTTCTGAAACTACTGAATCGATAAACTAGAAATTTTGTGTAGCCGTTTTATAGACCGGAAATGATTTCTATAATACTTTCAAACCCCTGCCGAATAAAAAGGGACGCTCCCATACAAAATTTACAAAAAAAAAAAAAAAATTAACAACTCTCGAAGAATTTTTTTTAAATGGATAAGCGTAAGCGATTTGACATGATGAGCTGATTTATTGAAACGACGAAAAAGATTTTATCAAATAAGATTACATATTGTTTTGATAGACATTTCCAATTTTAATGTATGAAGACTCTCATGATCAATAAATGTATCATTGATTATATTAACTTATCCAATGTCTTAGTGTTTTCATGAAGTTTGCACATTTTTGAATTTTTAAAATTTGCATGGATCTAAATACCTACTCCTCTCGCTTCAAAGGGGCGATTAATTGAAAGGGATTATTATTGTGTTTAAGATCTCTAATTTTTTTTTCAAAATTTTCTAAAGGTGACTCCTTTAATCTTCAAGTTACGTTGAGACGCAAGACAATCTAGAAGCTCAGATTTCATGAAAAATAGTTCACTTTGAGTAATGTTAAATTTGGACTTGAAACGAACTTCATTTCAGTTGAAATTATTTGAACGAATTTAATTTTTTACCATGATGGACGGGATAGCAAAGCATACCGGGTCAGCTAATGAGTAAATTAATAAAGGTTTGGAATGGCAATCTGATCTAGTTTTAAGGCTGAGTGATTACAATCCAATTTGAGACTTGAGTTTCTCAAACCAAATTTGAAAATCAGAACCCAGACGCAGAATTTTGTTTTCTGATTAAAATTAAAGTTCTCAATCAATATTTCCAATCCAAGGATCTGAAATTTTCATTGTTTTTTTATTACTTGCTGTTTGAACTGAGATTGAATGCTTGTAATTTTAATTTTTCGATAAACAATTTAAAAGACTATTTGTTGAAAAAAAATGTGTTCAGACTTTTCAAAAGTCAAGCGACTAGAGCATTCGAATGTGAATCGAACGCTGATGGGATCGAAGGGTCAGATCGATTAACGGAAATGTTCGTTAAACGAAATTGTAATAAAATAAATATAATTTAAGTCCCATCTAATCGAAATAAGGTTTTTCTTTTTTGATAGGAATTTAACCAGTTAGAATCATTCTTCCTAGTAAATATTTATAAAAGTTTGACCAAGAATTGAAAAAAAATAAACAGAACAAACTCGAGTTTTAAGACCGAGAAACATGTGAAATAAGCTGCTGTTAAATGACTCAGCTAAGCTATAAAAAAAAGACAGAATCAAGAAACATGAATCGATCGACGGTAGAAAGTATCTATGAAAATTTTTGAAAGTAAATGAGCGGTTAATCAGCAAGTACTGTGTAAATTGAACGTTTCGTCGAGTCAATCGATACAGGATCGTCTCTAGGGACTTTAAAATTTATTATGTGTAAATTAAATATCAAAAATTTTTTACAAGAATATCTGATTTTTGCATATATGTTTAGGTTATTTTTTAAAGATTTTTTTATATCTAGTAGGTATACACACAATAAATTTTTCAGTCTGTGATGACGATTCATGGATAAAAAGGTTGCAAAGTTAAAAAAACTATTTCGCTTTTTAAAAAATCCGAGCCCAATAAATTTTATCACTAAAACAGTACCATTAAACTTCAAAATAAAGACTTGAAAACTTTAATTCAGTAATGCAATTTCATAATTGGTATAACTCTCTCATATACTTGCTATGAAACAAGATAAACGAACTTTTCGTTATTTAAGTTTAGTTTGAAAAAAAATGTCTTCAAAACATATTGTTTTGAAAAATTAAGCTTTGCGGTTTTCAAAAACGTTTTTAAAATTGAATGATTAACAACTTTATATGGACGATATTGCAGAACACATCATCAAGCTCTGTTGACATTTAAGCCTTCAAAAAGCCCATGATTAGGTTTTTTTTTTGAGACTACTGTGCATCCTAGACGCTCCCTTTTTCATACTCAAAATTCAGTTGTTTTCTTTCAAAACAGCACTCGACCTACTCGAAACTAAGTTCGGCAGCCGAACTCAAATTTATCCTTTTTATTCGAGAGCTGTTTATTTTCAGGGAAATAAAGGAAGGTTACAAGTTTGCAGAACCGGATATTGTTGTTCCGGTACATTGCATTGCAATTACAGAACGATGGAAAGTTTAGACACTTCCGATCAAAACAGCAAAGAAAACTTCCGGATGTTACTTCCCACGGGTTTGGTTTTGTAATCGGGTTATTTTAGAGTTCAGAACTATATAACAAACATAGTTTCCTACCACGTACCATACCGATCTAATTAAAAAAAAAGTTTTGAGGAATGATTGGTGAAATACTAATGCGTGCAAGATTTCTAGTAAAATCTGGCACTTACGGGTCATACCCAGGGGGTGGCAACCTGGTTCTTCTTTCGAACAAGAATCTTTTTCTTTTTTTCTATCTATCGGGAGAGAGGTTAATGGTGTTTTCCTCTCCAAGAAGTATAGAGTTGAAAAAGTCAAATTTTCTACCAATGAGGAACCAGAATGATTTTTATGTTAATGTGCAATCATTCATAATTCTCTAGGATTTGACATTTAGTTCGTTTCCTTGACAGCCAAATGTCTGGTTTGTTATGGGCTCACAAAATTGTGGGCCCGTAATTTTGATGGATGTCAAATTCAATGACAAAGAATAAGGATGCCATCATATCCGATACATGAATATTGATTTCATAACTCAATTTTGAAAGTCTGTATAATCTGGGCACTCTGAGCAAAAATCAGAGCAAATTCTGTATCTGACCAATCTCGGGATTAAGGATCAAAAGTTTGTGTTTTACAGACAAATTTGGGTTGAACTCACTTTTGCTCTTTTGAAAATGGACTAAATTTTTTGATTAATTTTGAGTTCGCTGTACGATCTCCGTTTTGAACCATGGCAAGGAGGAAAAGGGGAACTTAACTTGATGTTTATTAGGAAATAGTGACAGTTCTTTACGATCACTATATACCAAAAAATCGCAGTCCTAACCTCAAAACAAGAATGAATCAATAAATTCATTCAAAAGAAAGCAAAAAAAAACCACCATTTCGCCATTTCGAGAAGCCAGCTGAGTAATTAGTGCTTATATTTTGAATGCTGCCTAGTGAAGACAGGTCAAATTATTGTTGAATATTCGCATTAATTTTTTTTAATTCCACCTGAAAATCATTATAATATTAAAAAAATTACAATGTTCTAAAAATTCCTTATCTTATCTCAGTTGAAGTAAAAAATTTAATGTTCAATCTATAAATTTTCAGTAGTGACATTCTTCTAGTACGTATTGAATGAGTTAAAAGGATTTTTCAATTTATTGAACACATTCTGTAGCAATAAGTTTGAAATACCTATGTACTACTTCGTGTTATTTGTAGAGATTGAACCGGAATATGACACAGTTTCCATTTCTCCATCACTCTCAACTGAATAAATATGTACCCAAATTACAAACGATACCAGGCTTAGAAATTTTGCGTTTTTCTTTAACCGCTGAAAAGGAGGTTTGCATATACAAAAGGCGTATACGACTGTTTTGAAAATCTGCAAATTCCTATCAAATGTTGATTGTTGAAAATCAAATTGAATTTTTTCAAGAAAGAAGCATTCAAATATTCATTTTTGTCATAACAATCTGGCACCTCGGATGAGGCCAAATCCAAATCAACTTTCAACTTAAAATCAGAAACGATATTTCCGGAAGTTGAATTGAATTTCATGTTACTTACGAGGAAGTATCTGAAAACATATTTTGGTCAAACCATTACTGTGTAGGGTGTGTAAGTTTACAGCACCGCTATCAGGTCAGTGCATTGTGTTATTTGATACCAAAACAAAAATTATTCAAACCAATCAAATCTCAACCTTTAATTTACTTCACCAAATGAATAATTATAGAGGAGAGTGGGGTATCGTGGGCCATGGGGAAACGTGGGCCACTTTTAATATCTCAGATGTGTGTTGAGATAAAAATCTCAAACCAACTGTCATCGTCGTCGCTTTGCGTGAGCATATATTTCTATATGTTGTTGACTGAAATACGCATCATATGCTTTTTTTATTTATCAAGCTAAAAAAAATTAAAAAAATTTACTTACATAACCAAAAAAACACCCGCTAATTTCATCGATGGGGAACCTAAAGTGCATAACAAAAATATGCTCATACGCTTATGATCTTAGTTTTGTCATGATCTTTCACGTGGAAAAGGAATTTTTGATGAAACATCAATGAGTCACACAAACGCAACCAATTTGCAAATCATAGCTTGTGGGGAATCGTGGGCCACACATCTTGAATCACCTATATTTTTATGTTTTTATACACATTCAGAACTTAAAATATGTTTTCCTATCTGTAAAGTTTTCTTATGCCAAATGAAGAGTTATGAAAAATATTTTGTCCATCCTATATAAGAAATTTTTCCAAAACGTTCGCGAGCCAGGTTTTGGAATCTAAGCGATCATACAAAGCTCTCTTTTTTATTTCATCATCTGAAATTGCTTTGAAATAACGATATGAATTAGGAAATCACAGTTTTGGGTCAATTCATAAACTTTGCATTTTATTTGGTCAATTTGGATTTAGTGGCCCACGATTCCCCACCATTTTTCAAAATCCAAAAAAAAATTGCTTATTTTCAAACAGTCAGAATTTGGGGAAAATATCTTATTAAATTAAAAAATACCTTATGATACCTTGAAAATGTAGAAAACTATACCATTTTTTATTTTCATTTTATCTTTTATAATAAAGAAGTTATGGAACAACGAAAAAAGTGGCCCATGATTCCCCACTCTCCCATACAATTTTCGGTTTTAGGTCATGTCTTTAAATGCTATAAAAATAATAAAAGTTCTCGAATAATTTTCAAATATATTTAATGCCTCTATAAACTCAATAAAACAAACAAACAAACAAACAATTTTCAAATATTTCAGAATCTATAAAAATCAAATATTTGTAATTCCACTCCGACACAATTGGCTAGTAAAGATTCTTAAAAAATCTCATCAAATTTACCAAATGAGTTGAAAATCAGTATGATACTTTCTGGCAAGTCAAGAAGAAAATGAAAACATCTTGATTCTGAAATTTATCATATTTTGAACCCCTTAAATGCATTTAAATTTAAAATTTTCATTTTATTTTATTCGGTAAATTATAACAAAAAACAATAATAAAATAATTTTTTTTTCCTATTGTTAATTTCTTTACAAGCCTTTATTCCAAAAATGATAGCCGTAAAGTAACTTAAGTGTACCAGAACGTATCTCCGTCTCGATACATTGTCCCGTGTTCTCCTATCGCGGTTATGGGTTCCAAACAAGAACCAACATGAATCGAGCACCTTAATAAAGCATTATCATATCGCCGCCTCGCCTGGAGCCCTTCATGGGTTGGCTTTTTGACACCGCTTCCTTGAGTAAGGCTTTTAGTGGTCAATTCTATCTGCAAGCCCAAACTACAACAAGACGGTGTCTGGGACTCGAAGTTTTATCGGTTAGTCGCATTTCACAGTTGGTCAGGGTCCATTCTCGGAAGGAGCGTTGGCTGGTTGGCTTTCAAGAAAGGTGAACTTCGGAGTTGCAAATTCTAAGCGAACGGAGCCAGGAGAAAGCTTTTGGCATGAATGCATGTATGGTCTGTAGCCTCAGGGATTTTCCGAGGACATGTAGTGCTGATAACCGTCCAGAAACTGCTATCGCGGATTGCAAGAGGTAAACACATTCAGTGAATGTTGCTAAGAATCGTCAAATAATCTTTAATGTTTCTCGGATACAAAGGGAAAATTTACAGTTATACGCAATAACATCATTCACAAGCATTTTTCACTTTTTATTTCTGGTATGATTGCTTTTTTAACGTATATTTTAAGAAAGAAAAATAGTAACAATTTTTTTATAGTTAATCTGTAAAAAAAAATCATTAACGCAAGATTTTGTTCGCTATGAATCATTGAATCGTTAACATTTCAAAACTTTCCCGGAGATTCAAAACTATCCGTTCTGCATTGGCATTTTACGCATTTGCAACAATCCTCAAGAGATCACAAACAGAAGGCACACCTTGGTTGCCCGGTAAAATGGAACTGTCGTCTCCTACTGAATCTCCACATATAAACTAATCATGTACTTCAGGTCTAAGAGAGTAACCGATAAAGTACAGCCAAGGAATATTTGCTCTTTGCTGAAATTGCCAATTGATGACAGCCTTTTTAGGCTAAAGCAGGAGATTTATACGGATTTCATAAAATTCTGGAGAGAGCAACTTTGAAGATTTTTCTAAATATCATATCTGCAACATGATTCTTAATGTTTCTTATTTTTTCAATTCTATTATTTCCTCAAAAAGAGAGTTCTGGATTGGAAACCGAAATCTGCTTCATTGAAATTAAATCAATATAAACATTCTACTTCAAGTAATTTTAGAATGACTAGTTTTAAGATTCCAAAGATCATTAGCCACCTAAAGAGCTAGCCGTCAAACTTTAAAGTTTTTCCAGGACATCAAGGCGAGACTTTTCAACGAAAATTTTCTGGTTGAAAATCTCCCAGGTGCCCGCTAAAGAGATTTTTGACTGCCCATTACCATTTTTTTCAAAATATCTCCGCGCTAACATTCCAAAAATTTTGCGCACGATTTGACCACCGGGATGAATTTCCTTCCTTTTTGGATTCAATCATCTTCACTTTTACTCGAATTTTAGCTCTTTGTTAGATACTCTAGGGCTCCTTAAACGATTTACCATAATAATTTTGATCGATTAGAAGATTATTTACCAATTGTGCTTGGGTCTCCCATGGATTGTATCAAAAGAGATATCATTTTTTTCCGAAACGACCAAAACGAAGATTTTGATATCAAAGCTATATCTGAACAAGTTAATAATATGACATATTTGCGTAACAATTTTGATATGCTCTCCTGCCTTGCACTCAAACTTTCATGTAATTTTTTAAACTTACACAACTCTTGAAAAGTTTAGGTACAGCCAGAAGATTTGAACCTCACCCTGTCGGTTGAAAGGCGCGCTCGCTACCACTGAACCATGTCTGATGCATTAGAAAGAAAGTTTCAGAGTTCCAGTAGTTTTTCCAAGCAAGAAAATTAAGGAATGAGAAATTACTGTTTGCATCAAATGAGATATATTTTTTATTGAAAAAAACTATAACGAAGATTTTGATATCAAAACTAAATCTAAATAAGACAATCA
This sequence comes from Uranotaenia lowii, assembly GCF_029784155.1. Lineage (NCBI taxonomy): Eukaryota > Metazoa > Arthropoda > Insecta > Diptera > Culicidae > Uranotaenia > Uranotaenia lowii. The sequence goes on from NC_073693.1 coordinate 254,614,478, forward strand.
TATCTCATTAAGATGGGTTGAAGTTGTAATTTTGATTTACTCTCTTGATCGGGTTGACTTCGATGTTCGTGTTTCATAGTAAGTTGTAAGCAAATGAAAAAAAGATACGGTTATAATATTTTATAACAATTTGAAACAAATTCTTTATCATTGAAAATGAGTTCAATCCTATTCAAGAATGTCAATCAAAATTAGATTTAACCAAGATTCAAGAAACTTATAGTTGCAAATTTTGATAACAAAGTTCTTTAAAAATAAGATATAGATACCTCGTTAAGGTATGCTTGAGTTATTATTTTGATAATCACTCCTGATCGGGATGTCAAAAATTCATATTATTCGATTAAGGTAAGCATTTTTTTTTGGTTTACCATGCAAAGATTCAATTTCATTTATCTGATTGGTGAAACTTATTGAAGTTCGGTTTGAACCGTTGACTCCAGTGTACGTGTTTCATCAAAAGTTGTATGCTAAGGTATCATCATAATATTTTAGAACAATCTAAAAAAACTTTTTAATTGAAAATTAGTTCAAAACCATTCAAGTCTGTCAATAAAAATAGGATATAACTTAGATTGAAGAAAATTTAATTTGATAACTTTGAGTACTTAATTAAAACAGTATCAGTTATAAATATCTTGCTGAGATATGTTTGAGATATTATTTCGATATGCTCTTTTGATCGGGAAGTAAGTTAACTAACTTTCGAACCAAAATGCATCTTAGATAGTTTCAAAGCAAAACGTATTGCAGTCTTCAATTAATTTGTAGATAAAATAAAAACTTAAATATTCAAAGCTTAAAAACTCCCTTTTGTGATGTAAGAAATAAAAGTATTTTTTTTATTTTAATTTTCTAAAAAATTAAGAAATTTTTTTCTAATGCATTGTATCTCTGAAATTAGAAAACCTAGGAAATTATCCGTCATTGAATAAAGGTGAGTAAAAAGATTCAAAATAAGTTTTTAGTATTTATGTAGGTTTATTAGTTTATCAGCTAACAGCTTTCTATTCTTTATATTTTCTTATTGATTTTTTGGCATGTCGGCAAATTATGATATTCATAGTAAATATGTTGATAGGTGGAAAGATCAAAGAAAAAGAAGAATTAGAATGATTTATTAAAAATGTGAGCTTTTGAACATCTTGAACCGATTGTGCTTTTTTTAATTTTACTGCACCTTTTTAACTTTATGGTGTTCTAAATGGTCCCCGCCCTAAGTGGTCCCTACCATCGATCATGAGTGGTGAATGAAAAAAAAAATACCTCAACCAGGAATCGAACTCGAGTCTTCTGATTACCTCTCCGACACCTAACCAATAGGCCAAATCATCAGATGAAACAAGTCAATCTGTAGCTATGTAATTCATTTGACATCATCAAGTTGAATTCGCTGCTAGATTCTACGGCATAAAATGCTCATCGTGCCCCGATTAATGATGCTTATAATGCCCCTGTGGGGGGTTCTCATTATGCCCCTACAGTGACTGATTTTCAGCATTTGGCAAGAAAATTTCAAATGCCTTTCTATACGCTTTTATCTACTCATTCAAGTTTAAGCCCGTTAGGAAATACGCTATTTGTGATGTTTCGGATTATTGTAAAGGGTCCGGCAATTAAACTGTTACATTACTTAAACAGTAATTATTTTGTTGCACACGAAACAGTATTGAACGACCCCTCGTCGCTTTGTTTACATTAAGTCTTAGCTATCATTAGATGTAAGTGTTACTTTTGTAATCAGGTGTTATCCGGAAAAATGGATCTCGAACAGAAACGTAGCGCTGTGGTTGCCTTGTTCCTAGCTGTCAAACGGCAGAAGGCCATAGTTCGTGAGCTGTCCGATATAAGTGTGTGCAGAAGTTTTTTTATACCGTACAGTTAAAAGATACCTGGAGACTGGAAGTGCCAAAAAACGGTATGATGGGGGACGCCGACCTACTGTGGTGACACCTGCCATGGCGAAGATCGTCAAGAAGCGCCTTAAGAGGTAGTGCCATTAAATTGGCATAGGATCTCGACATATCGTATTGAAGTCTTCGTCGGATCGTGAAAGATAAAGTTTAGACCAAGCCCTACAAGATCCGAAAGGTTCAAGACGGTGAAACAGAAACAAGAACGGGTAAAAAGAGCAAAGGCGGTGCTGAAGAGGGCCGCAGAAGGAAGGTTGAAGAATATCGTGTTACCGACGAGAAACTCTTCAACGTACAGCAGTTCGTGAATAAGCAAAACGACAGAGTTTGGTTGCCAGACAGATCACGAAGCCATGCCGACTTGCTGACGACCACCCGGCGACAGAAACCAATTTCGGTGATGGTTTGGGCCGGAATAACCCGTGATGGCCGGACTCCGCTGGTTTTTGTCCCTGAAGGAGTGAAGATCAACCAAAATACATATCGGGAGCTAGTTCTACAGAATGTCGTCGAACCGTGGACACGTCGACATTTTGGTTCCAGGTATTATGTTTTCCAACAGGACTCAGCACCGGCTCACAACGCGAAGAAAACCCAACTTTGGATTGCGCAACATATTCCAGGGTTCATTTCGAGCTCCGAGTGGCCGGAGTTCGTCAGATCTGAACCCTATGGACTTCGCTATTTGGAGTATGTTGGAGGCCGAAGTCTGCTCTAAGAAACATGAAGGTCTGGAGGTCCTGAAGCGACATTTCGTGGCAGCCTGGGATAAAATACTTAAATACCACAAGAACACCTGTGGGCCTCATACGATGCGTACCTCGACCGTCTGTGGAGAGTGGTTAAATTCAAAGGCGAATAAGTCGAACTTTACCAGTGAATTTTGAAAAAATAATTTGTTTTCAAGAGAAATTGAATGAATTGGAAATAAAAAGATGTTGTTTTGATCAATTTATATGTTTATTTCAATGTAGCTCTTCAATTGTCGGACCCTGTACACCATAATCACTGGTCATTGATCTTGGATAAAGCACCGTTACTTGCTCTGGAAAATAAATTTTAGAAGCACAGAGAAAAATATAGTACAATGATCTTGGATAAAGCACCGTTACTTGCTCTGGAAAATAAATTTTAGAAGCGCAGAGAAAAATTTAGTAGGGTAAATGATCTTGAGCGGAACCAATTGGCTCAATCCGACGCAACTCGGAACAGTTGACCAAGCGGTATGGATAGGGGTTACATCCGAACGAATTTTTTTTTAGTTCGACGGATAGATCTTGGTTTCTGCTTTCTTATGATGATTTGTAAAATATTTTAGAATAAACCCAGATAACTCTAGAACTGTTTTACTGAAGAAAGAATTCTGATCTTGAGCGGAACCATGCTGATCTTGAGCGGAACTAAAATATGATCTTGAGCGGAACCATTTTGTACTGTCAACACATCTTTAATAACTATCATTCCAAACCTTTGTGTAACTGTAAAAACTTCAATTAAATATCATCTTTAAAGATATTTAAGTTCAAAAATTGATGTTTTTACGTAAATGACAAAAACTTAGCCATTCAAAGTTGTTCTCAAAATATCCGTTCAAAGATATTTCTTACTTAAAAAAATAAAAATAAATTCAATTTTCACTTTGATTCACTGTATCTTATTTTGAAAGAATAGATTCTCTTGACTCAAATTTAAGTTATTTTATCTCAAAAAATAGGATCGTTAGTATATTTGAATGATTATGTTTGGGGTGTTTAGGGTAATTTTGCCCCGAACAACTTTTAAAGGTTACGACAAAGTCAGTAGTACATAAGAAGATGCATTAAATTACAGATTTTGCAAATAAAACAGTAGAAAATTCTGATTTTTTGTACTTGTATCCCAAAATTCAGTGATGAATTTCTGTGATGCTAATTCCTGTGAAATCTGTGAATATTTCAAATTTCTGTGTTCAGTGGCACAGATTTTGTGATAAAAATGTGCTCATAATTCTGTGAAATTACAGATTTTTCTTTTATTTCAGCATTCTTGCTCTAAAGAACTTATTCATAGAATAAAATTTATAATAAATTCCAGTTTCTTAAGAATCACGATAAAATTTATTTATATTTAAAAAATATGGAATCATTAAGCATTTAGCTAAATATATAAAACAATTATTTCCCTAACCGATTTCCATGAGTTTTTTTTTTTTTTTTTTTTTTTTTTTTTTTTTTTTTTTTTTTTTTTTTTTTTTTAAGAGCAGGGAAAAGCCCGCGGGAGTGTACTTTCTTTCCGAAGTCCTTCTCCAGTGGGCGCAAAACCTCCTCATCATTTTTTCATTTTTTATTTCTGTTTTTTTTTTCATTCATGTTTTACAATAATATACATCGATCCCGTAATTTTTTTCTCAACAAACACTTGGGAAAGGAACACTTGACATTTAGTTGATTTTCTTTTGCGTATTTAGAACACTCGGTATTGGTATTTCGGTGGTGGTCGAGGCAGTTAGTGGTGGCAGCGATTGATGGCGGTGTGTGGCGTTGAGTTGTGGTGGGTGGCGGTGGGTGGTCGTGGGTGGTGGTGATTGGCGGTGAGTTGGCGGTGGGCGGCGGAGGGTGGTGGCAGTTGGCGGAAAAGAAAAGAATTAAAACGAGAGTGTAAATCGTTTGAATGCAACTTTCCCAGTGTCGTTCAAGATTCTTCAAAAGAAAATGATGGGAAGTATAATTTCCACATTGCTTCCAGCGAGATAAATCTCTTTGAAGGAAGCGTATTGGCGGTGTCTCAAGGATTACGGATCATCGGGTTTCTTTCAACATATGAACTATTATGGGTAGAAGTAACTTTCTAGTTTAGTTCTGATGTGCTGCTTCAGCATTGATTTGAACCTGTTTGTGTTCGTTTCATTTCTTAGAACACTAGGAAGGTTGTTATATAGTAGTTTGCCGTAATAAGGAAAAGCTTTCCGTGACATTTCAGAGCTTGGTCTACTAATTGAGAGGCTAGCTTGGTTACGGAGGGTGTATGAATGGCTTGGTTGTTCATATACAACATTGTGATGAGCTTGCTGATCGTGTAGGTGTGAATGGATGATCAGGATCGCCTGCAATTCCCGTAGAGCTTTTATTGGTAGCGTCGAGTGCGGAGCTTCTGAGTACAGGAGTCGTGAAGAGTACGTTCTGGGCCTATTAAATATAGCTTTTAAGCAACGATTTTGAGCAGCTTGTAGTTTTTTCAGGTGTATATCTGCTGACGCACCCCAAATGAAGACTTGATATTGCAGTTTAGACTGCACAAATGCTTGGTACATCCAAGACAGCTGCTTTCTTGGTACGAACTTTTTAATTTTCCATAATAAGCCGCACGTAGCACTGACTTCTTTGTGCAGCTTGGCGATATGGTGGATCCATTTAAGTTTGCTATCGATGTTCAGTCCGAGATATGTGTAGTTTTCCACTTTATCAATTGGTATTGATTCAATAGTCAAGTCCTCATGCAACTGCTGTGTCCTACTGGATGTTGATATAATCATATATTTGGACTTCGCTATATTCAGTGATAATAGGTTTTCATCAAAGTATTGTCGTAAAACCTTCAAGTCCTCACGCATGCTCTCGACAATTGAGTGGGCGGTTTTCCCAGTGTAGAACAGAGAAGTATCGTCAGCAAATAGACGTGGCTTCCCGATCAGGTTGAGGTTAGGTAGGTCATTGATGTAGACAAGGAAAAGTAGAGGACCGAGGTTACTGCCTTGGGGTATTCCGACTCTCAGCGATTGATGACAGCTGCGAACTCCGTTTATTGCAACGTACTGGATTCTATTGGTCAGGAAGCTTTTAATAATTTCTAACGGTATCCCTCTTATACCATAGAAATTTAGTTTTTCCAACAATATTTCGTGATCGATGGTGTCGAACGCTTTTTTTAGGTCGAGAAAAAGAAGTCCCACGGGGTCCTTCTTGTCCATGGATTTGTAAACGTCGATGAAAAGCTCGCAAACTGCTGTAGTTGTGCTGGATCCTTCCCGAAAACCATATTGGCAGTCATATAGAACTCCTTGGCTTCGAAAAAACCTTGTTATTCTCGTGACCAGCAATTTTTCTAGCAGTTTACTTAGGGCAGGTAGAATGGAGATGGGCCGGTAGTTATTAACGTCGAATTTTGATCCTGATTTATGTATCGGAATGATTTTAGCAACCTTTAAGCATTCCGGATATTTCCCAGTAGAGAGGCTCTCATTAAAAATATCTCGTATTAACGTAGAGAAGAATCGAAAATGATTTTTAATAAAATAAACGGGTATTCCATCTGGTCCAGCACTTTTATTTGGATCCAGATCTCGTATCTTCGTGATGACTTCTTGTTGGGTAGCCGGTTCCAAAAATATTGAGTTGCGCAGTTGTGACAATGTTCCAAATCGGTTAGTATTTCGCTGGCTCGTTAAAGTGGAGGCTAGCTGGGGACCTATGTTACTGAAGAATGTATTGAAAGTGTTAGCAACAGTGTTTTCGTGACTTGTTAGATCTCCGTTGATTAGAAGTTTTATTGAATCATGCTCTTTCAATCCTTTACCAGATAAATTATTTAAACATCTCCAAATATTTTTGCTGTCGGAGCTGTTGAATAGATTGCTGTAGTACAACTTTTTCGCGTTTTGCTTGCACAAGTTTAGTTTTTTTGACGCATGTTGTAATAAATTGCGTGTGCTTACATCGAAAGGGTTTCTTTTGTGTTTTGCAAAAAGGTTATCTTTTATTTTCATCCATTGCCAAACATCAACCGTCATCCATGGGCATACTCCTTTTATTCGGGCATTCATCGTGATGGTTTTTGAACATTTAGTCTTAAGTTCACGATAAATGCTGATTGTTTTCAAGAGTAACTCTTCTGCAGAATCAGCTCGAAGATTAGTAACTTTTTCAGCAAATAGGTGATTAAGCAATGCGTTATTTGTAATTACTTTTTCAAGCTTGCGTATAACAACCTTTTTCTTTAAAGAAATTGTAGAAAATATGAGGGAGTGATCGCTGATGTCTGAGCAAACAGTTTCGTTCACGATGCTAGATTGGATGTTTTCGGAGCACACTACATGGTCTAGAATATTGTTACTAGCAGGTCTTGTTACGTGGGTATTTGTTACTTTAAAATTAAAACAGTTTAATAATTCCAGGTATTCGACTGTGTCTGGGTTTTGTGTTCTATTTGTCGGTATATTTATATCTCCTATAATTAGGCATGATGCACTTGGATTGTTTGTAGATAGTATTGTTTCTAATTTTTCCAAGAAACGTGGCATATTGCCAGAAGGTGGTCTATATATACCATGGATATTGACTTTGCCTTCACTTACTTGTAGGCGAACATGAATATGATGCATTCCATCAATATTCTGGTTTTCAATTTCATCACAGTTAATTTCATCCTTCACATAGATAGCTATTCCTCCTCCCGCACTATCTTCTCGGCATGAAAAGTATGCTTTGAAACCTGGTAAACAAGCTTGTTGGATACGTTCTTTCTTTAACCAAGTTTCTCCTATAACAATTACGTGGATATCCGTGGAAACTTGATTCAATTTTAATTTAATATCATCAAATTTATCAGGGTTGTTGATACCTCTTGCATTTAGTTGAAGGATTTTTAAGGAAAAACGATCAGATTCATTAGAACTTTTATTTTTATTTAATTCATCGATTGTATAATAAAAATGGTTTGTGGATGTGAAATTCATGTTTATAAAGATAGTTGTTTTGTCGCAGTTTTACGAAGTTAGTTCTGTACATGATGACGCTTCGGTGACGACATTGTAAACGAAGTGTTCGAATGATTTAGCGCACGCTTTTTGCATTCCAATATTTTTAACAATTCTTGTTTGGAGCTTACTTTTTCGACTCTGGCTCCATCTGATCTTCTAATAAGAATTTTCCCATCACGTCCCGGCCATACATATTTAATCCCCATTTCATCTTGCAATTTCCTGGTTTCTCTAAGTAGTTCCTTACCAAAAGCTGTCATTTCATCACGCACAGTTACTGTTTGGGAGGATTGGTTGAACATGGTTCCTACCGAAGATGTTTTGAGAACACCATGAGCGCGTTTTTTGTCGAAAAGCTGGTTTTTTGTGTCTTCAGAGTCAAAGACAACTAATATGGGGGGTATTTTATTTGAAGAATTGTTTCCAACCAAACGTCTAGCACTTATAATTTCGTTTTCCTCTAGATTGCAGCCTACAGCTACTCCTATTTGTTGGATGAGGGCACGAGGATTTTCTTTTTCGGTTGTTGGAAGACCCAGTATAATTGCGTTCCTAGAGAGTTCCTTACGATTTATCTTATCCAGTTCTATCTCAAGTACATCAACTCGTTCCGAAAGAGCACTATTTTGTTCTTTGCAGGTGACGATTTCCATACGCAGCTCCTGGTTTTCAGACCTTAGTGCAACTATTTCCAATTTCAAATCTTCAAAGCCTTTGCTTATTTGGTCGAATTTTTCAGCCAAAAATTCTTGCGATGTCTCTATATGCCTGTTTGTTTCTAGTAGTTCTTCTATTTGTTTCTTAGACTGTTCTAGAGCGATACGAACATTTGCTGATTCCTTTCGTGACTCCCTTACTGATTGTCCTAAAGCCCGAAGTTCCTCGATGACTCCACTAAAGTTTCCTTGCTGTTTAGTTTTCGGAATTGATTGCTTTTCAAAACATTCTGTAGAGCAAAAGTAAGGTTTTTTCCTAGCTCGCGCAATTGCGTTACCACGTATTTGCTTGCAACGGAAATGAACGGATCTATTGCATGTTTCACATTCAATAACGCGTTGAGGATCTTTTTCTGTTGTATCACAAATGAAACATATAATTGCATTGACATCATCATCTTCATTTGAATTCATAATGATTAAATTTTTTTTAAACTTGAAAAAGTATCTGGCAACACTGGTAGCATAAATTTTAAAGTGATCTCTGGCGTCGCGACGGTTGTGAAGGCGCGTCGAATTCCTATCTCACGTCTCACTTGTTGACAAAATATCGATGAGAGACAGAAACAATGGACGAACTACCAGCGGTGTAATTTTTTGTGCGTGGTTTGCAATTCTTAACTAGTGCATAAATACCTTTTTTGTGGTTTATTTGAGTTTACCAGACATTCCAATTCTGTACTCCACTGTTCCAGGACCCCAGCTGAGCCGTATTATTCCACTGGGCGGTAACAATATTGATACGGGTATGTTTTATAATCCTTTTATTGGTTTTTTTCTTGCGCAATTCAGAAACTCTGTCCGATGATTTCTTCTTCTTTTCAAAACGTTCCAGCTCAAGTCTAAACATCAAAAAGTAGGGAATCGGATAGGTTTTCAATACCAGGCCACCAACTGAATCGTTAAGTATTGTAAAATATTTAACCAGGTGTGCTTTGCAACACATTTTAGAACTGATGGAATATGTGTTAAAAATAATTTGAATTTCTGTTTATTGGTGTATCGTTTTCAATTGGAATATCAACATCAAGAACAACCTCTTTAAACGAAATTTGCTTTCTTAAGATCGAATAGTAATGGCAATGAAGATTGATTCTTATTTTGGAATAATGACTTTACTTTATTGGCTTTATAAGTTCTCGAATTATGCCAAAAAATATGTATGAAAGCCTTCCTCCACCTGACCGTCGTCCCTCTGAAAGAAAGAATCGAAAAACATTTCTTGTACCCCAAAAAATTAAACACTTTGAGTGCCTGGTTTGGTACGCTGTTACACCAATTAAAGTAATCTTTATTCGAACTTAATTTAATATCTTTTCTGTTCCTAAAGCTGATATAATAAGAAAAATAAAAAGGTGTTGCTTACATTCAGGGGTAAAACCTGCGTGTGAGATATAAGGCATAAGGCAGCGCACCTAGCGGTTTATTTTGGAAGCTAGTAGTTCCGCTCAAGATCAGAGATGGTTCCACTCAAGATCATATTTTACTTTTAAAAACTAAGCGATTAATTGATATTTTGATGGAAAACTTGTTACAAAAACCCGGATAATGCTTTTTTAAGAATTTTTCTACCATTTTAGTCATTAAGAATCAGTTTATAACGTCCAAGGGTTACAAAAAATGACGTTCAAAGTCAGTACAGATTGGTGAAAATTGCACCAGAAATGCGTATGTTTTTAAAGCTTTTAATAAAATTATTTCATTTAATAAATTTTAGCAAAAATGACAAAGTTTGTATGAAAAGATCTTGAAAAAGTGTTTTTTCAACATTTCGGTAAGATTCATAAATAATCATTGCCTATATCTTACGAGAAGTAAATGGTTCCGCTCAAGATCAGATTTCGACTAGTTCCGCTCAAGATCATTTACCCTACAGTGAAACCTCGATTTTTTTCACCACCATGGTGCATTTTAGGGTGACAAATTCTAGATAGTGACAAGAAGCGCCGATGTGGTCTAGTGGATAGGCTGGCGCGAGTCTGGTATTGGTACGCCAGACGTACTGGGTTCGATTCCCGGTATCGGCAACAAAAACTTTTGGGTTCGAATTCCATAAGCGGCCGACAGGTAAGTTGTGTTTCATTCTATAACTGACTATATAATAGGAATGTTCAATCAGTTGCCAGCTGGCCAGGTATATACATGGATGCCGGAATACCTGTAAGTAAACTAGCCCACCTGATTGATTCGTTCTTCCAAAATATACCTACATCAACACAATACATTCACTCCATAACAGCTCATACGAAACCATGGGGTCCGGGTATGGTGGCGCGCTGCATTGGAGATTTGTTGAACTTAGTAATCTGAAAAATGCATGTGAACACATACTTTGGCAGAAACTGCGGTGAATCCGTGCACCCATGGTGGATTACCAACATACATATGTACATACATGTATACAAATTCTAGATAATGACAAAATCGGGTAATTTTCACAAAACACTCTTTTTAAATAATTCTGTTGAAATTAACCAGATAACATAGCTACTGCGTCATTTGAAACAGTGTAGGGTGTATTTTTGTGTGCTATTAGTTGATAAATAATGAGTTAAATCTCTTTTTAATCAAAATATTATAAAATTTTGTTGCTATGTTTCTTAAAACACCCTGTCTGGACAATTATTACTAAGAAGAATTAATGATTCTCAGTGATTAAAATCAGATTAAAAATGTTATGTTCCAAACAACTTCCTATAAAAAAAAATCAAAACTGACAACTTTGCTTATTTAGAATAAAGCTGTACGTATATTAGACAACATAGTTGATTGGGCTGATGCTTTAGATTTCTCGATAAATGACGTCATTTCCTTGCAGCGTATTAGGAAAATTGCTTTGAGGAAAGCTTCATTGAAGGCCTTATAACCAAAGGGGTACAAAAGCAACAATGGTCGTTTTTTAATTTAAAATGCCAACGAATTTTAAATTTTCAAACTTTGTTTTTGGTTTTTAAAGATTTTTACAGTTTAATTTACAACAAAATTAAAGAATAAAAGAAAGAAAAATTCAAATTTTCGAAAAATATATGGAAACTGGAATAACACAACCACTTGAAAGCCTATATATATTATAACCCTTTGGGTCCAAAAATAAGGTTGTTGACCATATCAATGATTGTTGTTTCGTTATATTTATTATTTTGATTGTATTTTGACCAACTTATTATTGCTCAAATGTGAATTTAAAACACTTGTATAAAATCGGACATATTTTCTTTGTGTCATTCATAAGTCGCTATCGTGGTTATCATATTGTATAACAATGTTGTCAATTGCCGAGATATCAATAAATATTCATCCCAAAAGGACAAGGTTTCAATCTGAGTATTTTTACATTGAGCCAAAAATAGTGACAATATCGGGTCAAAAAAGGTTATAAAATCGGGAGTAGACATAATCGGTGCATGACAAAACGGGGGATTCATTGTACCATTACAAAATCTTTAGAAAATAACTCTTTCAAAAGGTTTTCCGAAAATTATGTGGGTAGGTACACATCCATGACTGGCACAGTGTTTGAGCAATTCCATTGTTTAGTAATAGATATGAATAATAACGAATAAATTTATATCATTCCATAACTTGCCGTCAATTGAACTCAAGCATCGAAAACTTTTCAAAATATCTGAAATTTCAACCTTAAAACGTGATTTATAAAACGAGTACATAAAAAAAAACTGTCGGGCTACAAGGCACAGCATAAATGAAAGAATCGCCTTATTTGTATGACGATTTCTGACGTGATTCTTATTCCAGCCACTTGTTTTCAAATCATAATAATAACACAGAAAGTAATCCCAACACAACTTTATAAATGAAACCCTAAAATGTTTTCGACATTGTATTTCTCCTTGTAGCGAATCATGCAATCTGCTGCAGGTGGACGAAATTAACGGAGAATCGGTTCAGGCCAAAACAATGCAATGCAATTATTGATCACTATGCATTATCCACTAATTCAAGAAAAAATCATAGTTTTACAATAAGAAACTATTTAAACTTTAAAAATTTAATTTTCACCGCGACGGAGCGAAAAAAAAACTCGAGCGATACCAACAAACCATCGTCTACTTCCATTTATTGGAATGAGCTTTAATGAAAAAAGTCTTAAAACTGATTATTCAATATTTCTAACAACCAATGTAACTAAAAATTAAACTAGTAAATAAAACTTATTTTAGTGAATATACCTGTATTTAATCTGAATTTATATGGTTTACCTGTTTTTCGTGATTATCATTATTCAATATGAAACACCTTCCTCTCAAGCTAGCTCATTGTTCTTAAGTATGGAATATGAAAAAAGCTTTAACGATGCCTTTTAGATACAATTTGTAGGATGTTTAAAGTTTTTGATTACCTAAAATAGCTTTTATTAAATCTATCTTCATTACATAAGCAAGTAACTTCCATGATTTACGTTACATTATCGCTCCAAACGAAAGTTTATTAGATCTCTCTGGAAACTTTTCCCTTCAAGTACCAACGACATTAAATCGCAATCCATGTGATCATAAAGTACGGCAAGCATTGATTCAAAAGCACAACCAACCGACAAAACGAACAGCAAGCAAGTCAGCTTTTATCGTCATCTTCGCGGCATGCAGCAGTGTGCATCATAAATCTGCACTTAGCCCTAATGGGCCAGTTCTACGCACAAAACGCCATCAAAGCAAAATTTCTTCGGCGGTTTTGGTTAGTTAGTATGTTGCTCTAGGACCAGTTTGCTCGAAGCCTGTAAGTAACGGCGCTCTCCTATCCAGCCAAAGACCCAATCGACTTGCCCTAGGTGCCTCACTTGAATGGCGGGTTCGTTGTCTATGGATATTGTTCCTGACCATGTGCGAAAAATGGATTGGACGCGGTTCGTGAATCATTCGACTGTTGCTGGAATGGAGCAACAGAAAAAAATAGTAGGTAGGAACGATATCGGTGGTCGCGAAAAGACTAGGTCTGCATGGCCTCCAGAAAAATGAAGAGAATCGTGTTCCCGAGAAGAAATGTGGGTTTCCGGTTAGGAAGTGTCAGTTGAAAAGATTTTACAAACAATTTTGGAGTCTAAATGCTGTACGTAGAACTAGTGATACCTCGTCAGGAAGAACTCTTATTAATATATTATTTTAAAAAAGTAAGTCGATGAATCTGCAAGAACTTCATTCTTTCTTGACACTTCCTAATGTCACAGCTATCGGGAAAGAACGTTGAAAGATTAGTTTGGAAAGAATTTTTATGATAAAAGTTACGCTTTTGCTGATTGGGCTGCTCACAAAATTGCACCTCACCAACTTGGTTCTCTTATGGCATTCTTCCGCCAATTCCGGCCGTTTGAGACGTGGGGATGAATGAAGTTAGTTCATACCTGGGCCTCGAACTGCAAGCACCCCTCCCTGGATCTTCGCGGCTTAATTCATTTGGGATGCCGCAAACTATTCGCGGAGGAAGGCGTTGATGACATGACTTGGCGGGTGCTATTTTTTTACACCGAACACCGATCAAACACCGCTCATGGTTTGCTAAAGAAAAGAACCTACCTTAATGCTTTCGCCATTTCGCCATGAAAAGTAATATGAACGGATTAACGGGTCGCTGCACTAGAGCAATCTTTTCCCGCGAAATATGCCATATTTTGTGTTCCACATTGAGGCGGGTGATTTAAGCTGTCTTTTAGCGACAGCTGAGCTGTTCGTTCTCTCGTTAAATTGTCGTTGAAGGTAGGTCAAAATTTTTGTGACTGGGGTTATTACTTGAGCTGATGACCAGCTTAACCGTTTTTTAAGAACAATTATGAAGAAAAATCATGATGGAAGAAGGTGGAAAAATTTTGACTACTTTTCTCTAACCCAACAGTGTGAAGGCCGTTTCATTCAACACCAATTTTTTCAAATCTAATTATCTGAGTTCACCTTGGTACATCTTCAAGCCTGAAAAATATCACATTTTCAAAGGTGATGGGAAGTATTAGAGAAACATGAGCCGTAATAAATTATTTACTTACTTACTTACTTAATGTTCTCGCGCCGATCCTCCGGTGCATAGGGCCGTGATAAAAGACCCTCCACTGTTGACGATTCGGAGCCAGCGTCTTCACCTGGTCCCAGTCAAGATTCTCGTCGACAAGTTCGGATTTCAGCGGCTAGGCTTCGCCGACCACGAGTTTTCTGGGCCTGCCTCTTCTTCGATGACCTTCTGGATTCCCATTCTAGCGCCTCTCTGCAAATCTCGTTTTCATCTATCCGCAGCGTGGGCCCAATCCATCTCCACTTACGTTCCCGAATCTCGATTTCTAGCGGATGATATTCCGCAGGCAGCGGTTTACAAATACTTGCAGTTTTCGCGTCGTCACCGCATATGTGCACCAAGTTTCGCACCCGTACAGCAATACGGATTTGACGTTTGAGTTGAGAATTCGGATTTTCGTTCGTAGAGAGATCTTTCGATGTTTCGGAGACTCGCAAATGCAAAATGGGCCTTCCGGATCCGGGTTTCGATTTCTTTCCTGGTACCACCATCAGGCGTTATCTGGCTACCAAGATACTGGTAGCACTCCACTTTCTCAATTTGTTGCCCAGCTACCATGAAACTGGAGGGATTTCCTGTGTTGATCTCCATCGATACATCCCTGTCTCACTCCAGCAGTTACGGGGATTGGTTCGAATAAGACACCATCGTGCAAAACCTTGTACGAAAATGTCTCGTATTGTGCTTCGATGAGATGGACTAGTTTCTCTGCGACCCCTCGTTGCCTAAGAGCCGCCCAAGTCGGTCAAATGCTTTTTCGAAATCAACGAGCACCAGCAGAAGAGAGTCCTGGAATTCGTTGATTTGTTCCAGTAGGATTCGTAGCGTTGTGATGTGGTCTACACATGATCGTCTGGATCGGAATCCAAATGTTGCCGTCGGAGTGTAGCGTCGATTTTCTCCTGGAACCTTTCTAGGATCACTTTGCAGAGTACTTTAGGGTTGTACAGATCAACGTTATGCCTCGCAAGTAACCGCACTCTGTCAGATCTCCTTTCTTCGGGACCTTTACGAGGAAAACCTGCATCCAGTCGGCCGGGAATGTTGGAGTATCCCAGATGTCAGCAAAAAGACGGTGCAACATTTGTGCTGACAGGGCAGGGTCAGCTTTCAACATTTCGGCAGGGATGCAATCGATCCCGGGTGCTTTGTTGGATTTCATGTTTTTGATTTCAGCTTCTATTTCAGCCAGCGAGGGCGCTTCCGAGTTGACACCATTTATGCGGCTTACTGTTGACGCTTCGAGCTGCGGGTTTTGTTGGCCATCGCTATTCGTAAGTCGGAAGAGTTGTTAGAAGTGCTCAGTCCATCGTTTGAGCTGATCTGTTCGATCGGTCAATAACTGACCTGCTCGGTCTTTTAGCGGCATTCTTGCATTAGTCCTTGACCACTAAGGTGGCGAGAAATGTCATAAAGTAATCAGATGAAACTCCATTAGCGGCGGCTCTTTCTCCCTCTTCGACTAGGGAGTTTGTCCAGGCTCTCTTGTTTCGTGTACAAGCTCGTTTAACTACCTTTTCTAGCTCCGCATATCGTAAGCGGGCAGCGGCTTTGGCTGACCCAGTACATACTTACTTAATTCCGACTTTTGCCTTTCTCCGATCATCAGCAATCCTCCAGGATTCATCCGACATCTATTCACTTCTTCTTCCAACGTCGTTTCGACACCCGACTTTCTCATCGCGCCGTTGGACACGCGTCTTATTTCGCCAAGGACGAGGTGATGGTCAGATGCAATGTCTGTGCTTCGTTTGTTGCGGACATCAAGAAGGCTCCTTTTCCATTTTCGGCTGATGCAGATGTGTTCAATCACCATGTTGTTGTTGCCACAAAATTTTACAAACAGCTCTCCATTTCCGCTCATCTGTCCTAGACTCAAGGTCTTAATTGTCAGAGTCAATCTTTGCGTTGAAGTCGCCCAAATGGATTTCAATGTTACCCTTCGGAATTTTCCCTACCACTCTGTTCAGTTGGCTGTAAAACTGCTCTTTCTCCTGCAAATCGGCAACGTAAGTTGGCGCATAGCACTGGACCATTGTAAGGTTTCTAACCCGTGTTCTGAATCTGGCTACGATTATTCTTTCGTTTATCGGTTCCCATCTAATGAGGGCCGCGTAGGCCTGCGGGCTTAACAGGAAACCAACTCCTCGTTCCCGAGTAGCATGTTCTCCTCGTATGCCAGAGTAAAGCAGGACTGGTCTGGATTTTGTCTTGTGTTCTTCAGTATTAGGCCAACGGATTTCGCTCAGTCCCAGAATTTCAAGCTTGAGGTGGCTAGCTTATCTAACAAGTTGAGCCAGCTTGCCTTGTTGGGCAAGGGTTAAAACGTTCCAAGTTCCAATTTGTGTCCGTGTTTTCATGCTAAAAGTCGTTGCTGAAGTTCCAGGTCTGTAATTTCTTTGGGTGGTAAATGCTGAATAATGTGCAACATGAGACCCCATAGTGGTCATATTACCTCTTATTCACCACTCCTATCTTTACCTCCCCGTGGTACCGGCTGGTATGCGAGTAACCTAAGCGAAGATCGGGTACCCAACCCCGGCGGATGCTTTGGTCGCATGCAGACTAAGAAGCTGGCCGCACGCGTCTGTTCCCCAGGTCAGGGGCGGCGTGCAACAACAACCGAGCGTCTGTTCTCCAGGTCAGGGGTGGCTCAAACAGCGTCTGTCTCGCAGCGAGCGGCTGAATTTATGAAACGCAGCTCCCGCCAGCTAAGTCCAAGATGGCAGCCCCATCGCGAGATAGGGACTTTACTTATTATCGTCTTTGGTTGAATTACCGTCCAGACTAATAGCTAAAATCTTAAAAATTCTGCTAAGTGCTAATTTAAACCTACGTTTACACATATTCAAATCAAACAAGTGACACACTGAGTTAAAAAGTTCACAACACTTGTCAATAGGATGATTTCTACCATATGTGGTACGATGATAGGGTATCCAAAGAAACAGGCGTTGTCGAAGTGACCTTGTAGGTACATAGATATTGACACGTTGAAGTATGTACTGGGAGTCGACACGGCGAGTCAAGGTATTAAAAATGAAAACTTGCTGCAATTCGATACGACGTTTTTCAAGTGTGGTTAAGGATATCAGGGCACATCTCTGCTCATACGGCGGAAGTCGGAGCGATTCGTTCCACGGGAGACGCCGTAGAGCGTATCTGACGAGGCTACGTTGAACCCGTTCTAGGCGGTTGCATTGTGTAATCTGAGTAGGAGCCCACACCTGGACGGCATACTCCAGTATGCTACGAATTGACGAAGAATAAATGGCTTTCAGTGCGTATACGTCGTCGAAACCTTCGGTGTTCCGGCGCAAAAAAACCCAAGTGCAGCAAATCCTTTTGCAGAGGTAAGCGCAATGTGATCGGAGAAAGTAAGCCTAATCAATTTTCACTCCCAGGTCAAGAATAGACTTCACATTCTCCAAGCACAAACCTGATAGTTGGTAGTCAAATCTGATCATGTTTCGTGAACGGGTAAAGTTGATAATCTTACACTTTTTTGCATTGGCCTGCATTCCGTTCATTCGGCACCAGTTTTCAAACGAGACAATGTCAGCTTGAAGGGCGAGACAGTCTACAGTGCTTACAATCTTTCTAAAAAGCTTAAGATCGTCGGCATACATTAGCGTATCGGATTGAAGAGTTGCACAGAGATCGTTAACGAAGATTATGAAGAGAAGGGGCCCGAAATGGCTTTCTTGAGGTACACCTAACGGGATGGCAAATGTTCGCGAACGTGAGCTGTTGACTTTCGTGAAAGCATGACTGTCGTTGAGTTACGACGCAATCCAGTCAAGTGTCCAATCAGGGAAACCTATACGATTCAGCTTCCCAATTTGTATTTTATGCGGAACGCGGTCGAATGCTTTCGCAAAATCAATGTAGATAGGATCGACTTGACAACCTTTCTTCATCAGGGGCGGTCCTAGAGTTGGCTCTTGAGGGGGTTATTTTCCAAATATTCAAAAATCAGTCTATAAGAAGGATCGTGAATATCTTGCGAAAAAACGTTTATTTTGAAAACGAGTGTAATTTAAAAAAATTTAAATCAGAGAAAAATAGTAAAATCTTTTAACAAATTTTCTCAATACACTTGTTTTGATATCCTTTTATAAAACAATCTGCGAATCTTAGATGCTCACTGTGAAAAAGTGTTGATAAAAAGATTATTTTCGTAATTTATACAATTGGTAGTTTAAAAATTATAGACTTAAGTATTCTTTAAAGAATTTTCCGATATAAACGTCATTTCACAAATGAAAATTAAACACTCATTTTCGTAGAAGAAAACGTAAAAAAAATTTTCAAGTTATCCACAATATTTTTACTGGGCATCAATCAGCGTAAGACCCTCACCAAACTTTTAATGATTCTCGTTTTGCAACAATTCCAAAACAACAATTAAAAAAAAGTGTTCGTTAATAATTGCTCTGAATCAAAAACCGATATTTAATTATTTTTCTGAAGCATTTTGCTGAATCGTTGTTCGAATTATTATTAATTCTTGTTTCAATTCTTCAATTTTGAAAAATAAATTTAATTCTAAATAAGATCATCAAAATCATATTCTAAGGTATGAAGCTTTTGACACTTCATTTTGATATGTTTTTTCTTGAATTTCAAGCTCTCATACTAAATTTTAAATTTTTTGTAAGTGAATCCAAAGGAATAGTAACTAATTTGCAACGAATAATTTATAAAAAAGTGAAAAGAAGTATTTTTTTCTTCACGCTCTCAATATTTTTAAACTTTTTGTATAAGGTTTGAATAAAATAAAAGAATATTGAATAAAGAGTTGATTTCTGAAAATTAATAATTTTTCAATATTTCAGTGAAAAGTCATAATCAATTGCAATTGAAATAACCAAACTTTCAGATTCATGGAATGGATTTTTTAACCTAAATTATTAAGCTGGATTTCTACTTAAAGTTTAAATATTATTGTGTAGATGAGCTTAAAACTGTATCGGCGATATAATTGTTGTGAATCCTGAAATCTAGTTGTGTTGGTCAAAAATTAGAAAAAAATTCTTACAAATGTTCAACTTCAGCGATTGCCTTGTTTCCGAGAAAATAGCCGGGGAAGAAGGAATAATTTTATTTCACCTGGGAAAAATAAAAAATGGCAAGTTAATGTAGCTTATGCTGTATAAACTGATTTTGGAAATAAAATTCTGAACTCGATTTTTTTATCAGATTTTATCCATCACCTCAAGTTTAAGAAGTAGTATTTTCTGTATTTTTAGAAAATTGAATAGATATCATTAGAAATGTTCCAAATAGTGCTAAATAGTGAAAAACACTGAGCTTTGTATAGAATTCGAAGCATAACTGATATCAAGAGAGATCTGGAAACACTGCTTAAGTGGCGGACGTGACTCGTACAGAAGAAAAATAATCGCGAATTTGTCATGGTTGTGGTTGATTTTTAATAAAGTTTTTATGTTTTGTCGATGTAGGAAGTGCATGTGCTAATGTGGAACCCGGAGTTTTTAGGAAAATAATCTTCAGAAGAGGGAGAAAAGTGAAAATCGTTTGCTGTTTTTGTGCTTGAAATTTGGATGTCTGATGACGCATGGCTATTTCGGCGAGTGTTACAGAATTTCAAACACAGATAGCGCTAGTGTTGCGAAGTTTATCAAAAGTTATCAAAGATGGCGCTAATGCATCAAAGCTCCGAAGCCAATGTGTGCGTTATAGGTGTTACTCTTTAAAAAAAAGTATACCTTTAGGCGATTTTTTCAACCACTGGAACAATGCAAATCTATATGTATTGGAAAAACAAAGCTAAGTATTAAATTTTGATATTATTCCTCATTTTATTTCCTAGAATTTAACATTATTAAAGAAATCTGAACCTAAAGTCCTAACCTAACAAATCTTTTCGTCACCCTGATGAAAAATTTCCCTTATTATTATTTTTTTTTTGTTCAGCTTATATCTAAAGTTAAAAATTTATTAAGTTTAAAATCTAAACAAAAACATCAATCTCTAGTTGTTCTATTAGTGTTATTAAATCTATTCATGACTGAAACAGTATAACTTTTAAAAGTTCTCAGTACCAATACTGAATCTGAATAAATAAATCCATTATTGAGAGCTGCATGAGATTGACTGTAAACAATTTATAAAAATGACTAGTTAAAATATGAATGACTATCCTGTATTTCAATCAACCGTAAAAAATGGTTTAATAAACAAAGTTTTCCTTTTACTATTAAATTTGTAAAAACAATTGAATTTAGGGTATTGAAGATCATGGTGATCAAAATGCATTAATGTTAAATCAATGAAAGGCAAAAGGGACATCATTGATAAATAATTAAAAACAGAACAGTTCATCATAGGGTAAATTTTTTCATCGTTGAATGTTATCTTCGTTTGTTTTTGTTTTATTTAATTGTTATTTTTATTTCGTTCATTTCATTCCTATCTTAGCTTTTATTTATTTGCCTCGTTACAATTAAAGTTAAATAAAAAGGAATAGAAATTTCAAAACAATAAAGTGGGATTCTGTTTTTTATATGTATAGTTAGTGTAGTGTAATCGAATTATTCTGCAGTATTTCTTATGCAATGTGTGATGTGTTAAAAATGATTGTGAAAAACAATAAGATAAATTTCTTAGAATAAAGTTTCTGGACCATCAATTGGAGTTAGAAAGAAGTCTTAATGAGAAGCAAGCTACTTTATTTTGTTATTTTGGAATTCATGAGTAAAAGCTACCGTGGAATATAATCGCGTAAAGTGCAATCTCAATTTAAGAAAACTTCTAAAAACGCAACAGTTAACATGTTTAGGGTGCTCAAAACTTTGTTAGTGATTTTGATTTCGAGCAGCGGAGAAATGCTCGTGTCACTCGACATGTCACGTTCAATGAATAGTTTTTATAGGTGCAAGGCTAGAAGAGATTTTTCAAATCGGTTCAAAGTATTTTCTTTTTTTTTTTCAAAAAATGTTCAAGTAAGATAATAATGTAGATTTTGTTTTTTTCGGTTAAGTGCTAACAGAACAAACCGTTGACATTCGTTTGAAATGAACAGAATTGTATCCAAAATAAATTGAAGTTGGCTAACGAAACGCCAAAGATAGCACAAAATAAAATATAACCAACAGTCATTCAATCGTTTTATAAAAAGTAGCAATGTTTTTTTATAGACTTTTACACATAAATACACATAAAAATAAGGCCTTAAGTGTTAGGTTTCACAAGTTTCAGCAAAAGAATAATAGGTTTAATAAATCAGATCCACACTCGTCAAAAGTGTTTCCAGGTCATATCCTTTTACCCATACTCCAAAACAAAATTATTTGCTAGGATGCAGAGGTGACCTCGGTCCTAAAGCACAAATTCATTTCTTTCATCCTGTTCTCTTTTTCCAGTCTATCCATTGACTACTAGGACGTGGCCGGCGCCGTTATTGATGTTCAAAGAGAGAGCACCAGTTTTGTGCACTGAGAATATTGCTAATCCCAAGCATTATTCTTTTGACCTTTGCACAAAATTGATGGCCTCGGTCAATCACGGAGTAGCAACCATTGGCGATGTGGAATTCGTTCTACTGAGCCACGCCTGCGATCATGGTGTTCGAAATGTATTTGATTCAAAATCATAATCCTACAAAAGCGAGTTTAAATAAAATACAATCAGTAAATTGATCGGAATTGTTTTATATTATTTTGTTACTGAAAATGATTAATAAAGCATTTCGAGTTCAATGATTAAAGGTGGATGTGAGTAGTCAATCAAGCTAAGCTAAGCTAAGCTAAGCTAATTCGAAGCATAACTGATATCAAGTTTCAACCAATAATCCAAGTTTCGTATTTTTAATGTAATTTTTTAACTACCATTAAATCCCCATTATTGAAATTTATTTTTATAATTTTTATCATAATTTGGTCTCAAGATAACTTTGTCGTAACAATGTCTTACTTAATTAACTTTATTTTGAAATTTTTAAATTAAAGAATGGATTTTTTTTTATACAAACTATGGATCATTATAAAAATAGTTTAATTGTGATAACGGCTCAAAATGCACGACGTCCTCCGAGTCAAATGGAAACAAGTGCATAAAAGCTAATGAAAGACGTAAAATATTACAGTACACGAGAAAAAAAAATGATTAATTAAAAAAAATGTTTCAAGAAAATTTTTAATTTGATGTGTTTGGCCATTTTTCATATATTTATCCAAAATATGTATTTCTTTTTCAATCGTAAAAGTATGTAAATTAAAATTCTAAAAATCTGAAAAAATGCCAAATTATGAAGAATTGTGTAATATCAATAAATGAAATACGATCATTTTTGTTACGTTGAGGCAAATGCAATCAAAGCTAATTTTTTTCAAAAACGTTCCAAAATAATAAATAACAACAACAAAAATCGAATCTGTTCAGGTGGACATCTGAAGAAGGGAGGTAGGGGATGCCGAATATCCACACTTGTGCACGGACAGGGAGAAGGGGGTAAAAATCTTATTTTTTATCCACGTGGTATCTGAACGGCCCCAAAGGCAATTTAAAACTTCAAGGCTCAAGTTCTTTTTACTTCTAAAAAGGATCGAGATATGTTGATCCATCAAACATTGAGCTAAACCGATCTGCAATAACTTGTAAAATAACAAAGTTATAGTCGAAACAAGTTTGCAAGTATTTATTGAACATACCGACTATTTGGCGAACATTATCAAAAAATGATCAAACTAAGGCTAAAGTTGTAAAGAAGTTAGTTTTAAAAAACAGTTTCACTAAATATCCAAAAGCGAAAAAAACTCATCAGCATGAAAGATAATTTATCAGATAAGCGAAACGTTGTTTTTTGTAAGATTTTTGTCGATACACCATACTGAGGAGTGCAAACTTTTGATCGATAACTTAAGTAGCTATTTTATCTATTTAAAGCACTATGCAAATTTTAAGCACCAAATTTAAAAAAATGGTTTTGTTTTGATATTTATGAAAAAAGATTCAAATGCAACTCAAATTTTTAAATTCGGTCCACCTAACCCTGAACTGATCGGGTTTAAATATAAAGTGCGATTTTTACAAAATTTTCCAACTTAAACCTAGTTTAAGTTATATGGGGTTAACATATACATTTTGCTAGTTACAAACGAAGAAGGTTTTGCTCATCGACTTTAGAATGAGATCAAAAGAAATGCAATATGGCATAAGATGAGTGAGATATACAGATAGCCAAAAAAATAGCTTTTTTTGAGGGGGTGACCCCAAACTTATGGCCGGAAGCGTATATGGTCAGCAAATTCAAATTCAACGCTGTAATTACCTCAACAAAAGTTATTTGGTGAAATTCGGTCCAGGGAATTGCAAGTTTCAGCTGTTTTAGTTTTGCGGACCGACTTTTTTTTTAATTTAAAGCTATTAAGTAATCAATACATTCAACAAACGCAATGGGAAAATTTGAGAATTCGAAAGTACACCTACTAAGAAAAGTTCTTAGTTTTTATATAAAATCCAGCGTTTGCGAGTACTTCGTTACGGTTTTTTGCCGCTTGGGGGGGGGGGGGGGTTCACCCCGATCACCCCCCCCCCCCCCCATAGGACCACGCCTGTTCTCCATACAGTCACTCAATAAGCTTACGTAGCACATCAGGTTGGTAACGGTCGACCTTTGTTTCACAAAACCATGTTGAGCCTCGCAGATCAAAGATTTAACAGCACCATATATCCGTTCGTGCATCAAGACTTCAAAAATCTTCGAGATGGAGTTCAAAATCGAAATAGGACGATAGTTTACACGCTGTGAACATTTCCCGATTTATGTATTGGAAAGATTGCGGCAATTTTCCATGCTCTAGGGAACGATCTTTCTATGATTGAACGATTTAGAACTCTGCAAATCGAGGCAGCTAAAGGTGCTGCACATAGATTTAAAAATGCGGGAGGTATGTTATCTGGACCAGCACCCATCGTTGGGTCAACTGCGGACAACTTCTCGTAAATTTCCTGAACAGTGAAGTACGGTACAGGCAAGTTGATATAGTTGGATTGTAAAGAGGCGAGGTAGTTGTTGGCTAACAACCTACTGCTCCCGATTCATAAAATTGTTATGGCAAATGTATGAAATTTTTCAAAAAATCCAAAAAAAATTTCCTAAAATTGATCTTTGCCTTTGCCTTTATCTTTTGTGATTTTAATAAAAATTCAAACAAATTGACTTTTCATCACAGAAATAAGAAGTATGGTAGATCATTTATCAAATGTTTAACATAGACAGAAGAAAATATTACATTGCTTGCTCTAAAAAAAGAGGGACGGCGATGAACATTACTTTTGAATGCTCATTATTTATAGTTTCGATCCGTAAACCCTAGTTTTCGATGAGCCTGAAGAATCAATCTTTAATCTGAAGCCCTTTTTGAAAGAATCGAATGGCTATCAACAGAGAAATTGATTATTTTGATTGCTATTTCATATTCATAAAACATTTTCATAACTAGTAGATTTAATTTATCGGCCTAGCGGTGAAAAGTGATGTCCTTTTTAGTAAGGACATCTAAAGATTATGAAGTTTTTTTTTATATAGGTGGATAGAAGGTTAGATGAAATGAAAGATGTTGAAAATGAGCGGGTGGAATTTATTTAGTAGCATATCATCACATATCAATTTTTTTTTAGATACAACTCTATCTGCATCTACCGCTTCATAGTAGTAGGCCCGTGAGGAACAAAAATTTGATATGTGATGATATGCTTCTAAATAAATTCTACCCGCTCATTTTCAACATCTTTCATTTCATCTAACCTTCTATCCACCTATATAAAAAAACACTTCATAATCTTTAGATGTCCCTACTAAAAAGGACATCACTTTTCACCGCTAGGCCGATAAATTAAATCTACAAGTATAAATTACGGTGATTAATCCTTCATTAAATTAAAATAACATTTTCATAACTTTTTTGTTGGTATACAAGCATGCTGTGTACATACATACACGGAGCTTTCAAGTGAGGTGAAATGCAATGGGATACCTGTTTTTTTATTCATGTAGTATGAGCACAGAGAACAGACGTACAAGCTAGCCCACGAAACTTGTGTAAAAATCTCAACACCCTTTTTGAACTAATTTTTGTTTTTTGGCTACGATTACGCCTTTTCGAAAACTGGGCACTTTAACCCTTTAATGCATAGTGTTGTTTTAAAACAACACTAATTATATCACATTTATCTCTAAAACGCATTGATATGCACGGAACATTCCTTCACTAAAGTTGTGCTAAAGATTACAGGAAATCAGCTCAGGATGCTGTTGAAACTGATTTTCCAATCATAAGTGAGTTATTTGAGAATATATGCATAAAAGTTGATTTTTTTCACTGTTGTTTTAAAACAACATTATGCATTAAAGGGTTAAAGTTGATTTGTAATTCTTGAACGGCGCAATAGATGGCACTGTTTGCAGTCAGTTTCTAACGTATTTTTTTGGAGAGGCATTTGAAATTTTACACACTTTTTTGACGGTTTTTTGTTCGAGCTTGTACGTCTGTTTTCTGTGGTATGAGCTATTTTATGGCATATTTTATTTATGATTCAGCAATTAAAATAACAAAAAAATGTAAAAAAAACACTCAGCATTCTTCGTTTTCTTGCAACAGTTCTTATGAACCATATTATGATCCCCCGTAAGAGGGAATGCGATTTTGCTATTGATAAAATTTGAAGTGTGAGAAAAGAAATTAAAATAGGCGGTAATTCTGTCAGACTGAGGAAAACTTCAATGATCAATGAGGTGGCTAACACTTTGGAAAATATGATCAATTTTTGTAGTTACGTACTTTATTAACATCTTGATGATACCGTGCAACTCAAATTCAGCAAAATGGAAGTACAAAAGGTTTCTGAATATCAATTATTCATGAAATGATTTACAAATTTCGATGAAAGAAAACGTTAAATTATCCGATATTTTGTAATCGACTTCATTTCTGGATTTAATGTCTAGAAAATAACGTCACAGGAATAACATAGAAGAGAATGTATCATCTGCAGTGTTGTACAGTACTTTTGAGATCCTTAATTTTTCTTTTTTCCTAACACTCTCACAAATTAAGTGATGCATTATTTGTCTATCGTAATAGAAATCTAATCACAAATAAATATTCAAGAAACCAATTTATTTGAAGTCCAAACGAAGCGGTTAAACAATCGTCTTTAAAAGGATGTTCAAATGTTGTATAGCAAATATTTTAATTACTTGTGTGGCCTTCCAGAAGCATAGATCATAATACCGTTATTAACCCAATTTAAGGTACATCCTTGCCACGACCTTTCCTCCTCTCCAATAAGTAGGATGAGAATTGTGGAACAGATTTAAACGATTGAACACACGACAAAACCAAGACACAAGTTCAACCATAATTTATCGGCATCTGGAAACCATTGTACTAAAACACATCCCGTTCCCTGCCACCCACTTGCTCCTTTCTCGCTTCCTGTTCAGTGTTACTTCCTTCCGGTAGGATGCGAGGCCATGCTTCGGCAGCTTCCGCCTTCCGAATCCATTTTTAACCAACCAAACAATGGGCAAAATTTGACGTGAATGAAATTAATGAGAGCAAAATTTATCACTCCTTCCCCCTTCGTACGGTTTCATTCAGGTTTCTTCAGCCGATTGCCACGTTCCTTGGCCCAGAACGTGGTCCACGTGGCCGCCAGATTCGATTTGAAATTAAATTTGATCCTGGAAGCCGTCTTCGTCGTTCGAAAATCATTCCGATATCAAATTGAGTTAGGACTCTAAATCATTAAATTGAAGGAGGGTGCGGATATTAAATTATTCTGCCGAAACCTGGGACCGAAACGAAACCGAATGCCAGCCAGCTAGAGCTGGCTAGAGATTCATTAATCTTGTCATTTGGTTCCGGTGTGTGAATTCTAAAAACCTAAGCCGAAAGCCGATTTTTTTTTATTTGCTATTGAAATATGATACCGGTGCTTGATTATTGACTTGAAGATGAAGGAACGATTCTGGCACTTGATGATGAACCGCCCACTTGAACCGTCTGAGAGGCTTGGAAGCTGAAGAAATTAAAATTGATAACGATTTCAGTTGCAATTTGCATTTTGAAGGAAGACTCCTCTCTACCGAATCGTAACTGGATTTGATTTTTTAACTTTGGTCGGGATTGATGAAGTTTAAATACAAAATAAAAGATTATCATAAAATGTTTGTGCGAAGTTGATCAATTGGTATGAAATTAAAAATTTAATCGTTATGGACCTGGAATCTACTTCCAATCAGATAATGATAATCAGCTTTGCAATACCTATTTTTGATTAATTTGTTGAAAATTTAAGCAGAGAAAAGCTCCTGGGAGTGTAGCATATTTGAAACAATTTCTCCCAAAGAAAAAGGAACAACCTTTTACTCTTTATGTCGAATGTTCTAAATTATTTTTTTTTAATAAGGTTTTGTTTAACAATTAGCAAAAAATCGCGTGAAAAAAACAAGAAAAATTAACACTGTTGTTAGACGCATATTAAAAGAAGAAATTATCGTTTAAAGCCTAATTTCATCAGTGTACATAACTGGATAACACCAGATTTGAAAAAAAATATTTCCGAACCTATATCATATCAGATCAGAAATTAACCATGGTTAAAAATTGCAGAAAACACAGAAATCAGATGCTTATTATGACTAATTTTTAAGCGTTGAGTTTTTATCTATCAGCTTTTATTTTCGAGATATCTTTTGAAAATAGGTTAGATGCATTGAATAAATTTGTTTACTTTTTTGGCAAAACTGTGGCACATTATGATATTATGGAAACATAAATTTATGACTCAATAATAAACTTTCCCGAAGACCGCGAGTAATGACTTCTGTGAAAAAAGCTATTGAAGTTTTCTTTTTGTAAATTTCCCCAAATCTGCCAAAAACGGGGTTTTCCAAAATTTCAAAGAAGATTTAAACTAAATTTCATCTTGGATATTTCTTGAAGTATGAGTGAAATTGTTTTGCAGTCTTCAAAAAAGTTGTAAAATTAGGACATTAGTATTCATGCAGTTTCATAAGTTCACTTGACACTTTGATCAATTTTACTAAAAACTAATAAGATTTTAAAGTTCTAATCATCTTGATTACATTTCGTTTCTATATTTACAAGTTAAGGGTTGATTTAAACATTTCGCTGCAATATCTTGAATTTTTAATAAATTTAATCATGACTAGAATACTAGAAATATGAACGATTAGAAATTTCCATTCTGAACTTGACATATTTTTTTAAACACATTAGGCCGGAAAAAATATCAATTTCTTTTTTTTCCAAAAATCCCGAAGGAGGAAATAATTAAAGTTTGAAGTATTTTATGGTAATTTTGGAAAAATTATCAAATAACTGAAAAATAACAAGAGCAAAAAACAAATTGTGGAAGATTCGAGTTTTGTCACCATTTGTATTCTTGACTTGATTTATAGGTTTTGTGCAATGATAGAGTATGCAAGTTTGTTGCATACAAGATTTCAATTTATCAGTTTTCTGCATTATTTTTTAATATCCACACCCTCGCGGTGTTCCAACTCCGAGTGATAAAAGAAGGATTGATATTTTTTCCTGCCTTATTGGTAACTAAATTTAATGTTGAGAATAGGGGGGAAAACAATGCATAAAATTACCAAGCGCAGGTTTAATAGTTTAAAATTTTATGCTCTGAGCATTTTTTCGTAGTAATTTGAGATATATGTTCCTATAAAGAACAAAAGGTAGTTACTATGTTTTATATTATTAAAAATTAAGATTTATACGCTGGTAGAAGATTTTATTTTAAGAACTCAAAAATTTAGAATTTATAATTTAGACAAAACTTATCAATTCACACACACTTATCAAAAATGTTGCAAAAAATCAAATAGTTTGATTTTAAATTTTGGTTAATTCATTCAAAATAAATACAAAATATTAAGATGAAAAAGATAAGTTAAAAAAAATCAATAGAAACGTCTAACAATTTGAAAACATATTTTTAGAATTCAATTGAAGAATTGTAGGATTGTAATTTTTACAAATCCGAGGGTGAAAACTTTACGTTAATCCCTCTATTAATAAACGATACAAAAAAGGGAACAATATTTTTGGGCTTATTTTTTAATGATTGATTTCGTAGATTTTGGCGTCATGAACTCATATATTTCGTCAAATTTTATCTACCAACTCCAGTTATGATAATATAGAGTTTATTAGTTATAAATGAACCAGTTTTTAACAATAATACTTCGTTGCTGATTAAACTCCCGAGTTTTACAAAATTTGGAAAAATACTCCTGATCTGACTGAAAAAAAGTTAAAAATAGGTTTAGTTTAATTTAACAAATTTGTTGAAACCTGTAAAACTATATGATTTTTGTTTTGAAAAATTATCTAAAACTCGATTAAGTTTAAAACTAATAAAAATTCATTAAAATTCTCGAATGATACAGTAAGGGGTAATCAAACCGAAAGAAATCTTCAATACATTTTGTTTTTGCATGTAAAGTTGCCTGAAAGTTGAAAATAAAGTTAAAACCTTTGTTTTGAAATTTGTTGTAATGTTTTAAAGTTTTGTCAAAAAGTTAGAACTTTTTAAATAGATTTGACTTATTTTTAAAAGTTATTTAAAAAACCATAGCTTATAGAAAAAAATCAGTGCATATTTGGATTCAGGGCATCACTTATCAAAGAAACTCTTAAATTATTTCCACTTCGTAAAAATGTGGCTTTGTGTAATTTTTCAAAACCTGTTGGAATGTGGAGAAGAGCATTCAAATAAAAGAACAACAAAAAAAAAATTGAGGTTAAAATTGGTTTCTTGATGAATGTTTAATATCAGCATTATATTTGTACTAGGGGAGATGAAGGCATAATGGCCACCTTAAGGAAAATGCTTATTTAACCATAGAAACACCTGTAATATGTGAATTACATAATTGTTTCGTGTTCAGACACTCAAATAGTCTATTGCCTAATTGGATGAAACTTAAAAGTAGACAAAAATGTTTAAAAATGCATTTTAAAATTTTTTGTCGAAAGCTGAAAACCAGTCACTGTAGAGGCATAATGAGAAACCTCCCGAGGCAGTATGAGCACCATTAATGAAGGCATAATGAGCGTTTTCTGCCGGGGAATCCAGCAGAGAATTCGACTCGATGAAGTCAACTGATCTTCTCGATTTTCGGTTGATATTTCTCGGTGATTTTAAAAATAACTTCCATTTAGTTTACGTTTCGGTTTACTTTATTGAAAATTTTCAACCATCTTCAGAACTGTTGAAATAACGGAAAAAAATAAAAAATTAACTTATCAATTAACCCTCATCCGCATCAGGGTGTCATTTTGACACCATTGCAAGTTTGAAGGCTTGTAACTTTTTTCAGAAACTTCAAAATACGAAAATTTCTTCGGGGACCCTAAATGAATTCAAAAGTTCTTCAATATTGCATCTTTACTTTTTTATGGACGAACCCTGGAAGCCTGGACAAAAAAACTCCCTTTTCCGACTTTTGGTGTCATTTTGACACCACAAAAGTAAAATCTATTTAAGTCGTTTGAATTATTATGAACTTCATATAAAACTTATATCAATAGAATCCTTGTAATGTCAGTAAAATATGTTTAGAACATTATATACAGCTAAAGTTACAAGTTTTCTCGTTATTCAGCATGAAAGAAAAAAAAAATCTGAAAAAACATGCCTCACGAAAACTGCTGTAGTTCATATGTTCCAGGTCCAAAAAAAGACGAAATAATGATGCGTGTCGTGACTAGCAAATGCAAACTACTATCAATAGAATATTTTCAACCAAGAAATGTACGACACGCATCATTATTTCGTTTGTCGGCTTCGCTCTCTGCCCGAATCACCACCCACTGTACCTACTCGGAGAGCAAACAAACACGTTTTGCTGGACGAGGTGCTTGTAGTTCTAGAAATTCAGGAATGATTTTACGTTTATAATTTTCATATTTTTTTGAAATCTCACAGCGTGATTTGTTGCACCTCACTAGAATGAAGATTAAATATGCTTTCCAATGAATATACTCTTGGTTGGTCCAAACAAAGTAAAAGCACTGATAATCCGGGTACAACCTGACGGTGGACCACAAAAACAGATGAAATTTCAATTTGTAAAAAAATCGCGCAAAGTAGTGAACTTTGAAAAATTCCAGTAAATTCAATTTTTGTTGCATAAAAAATCTAAAGACAGCAAAATGTTAGAATTTTTATATATTTTGTAGTCATATTGTTTTCAAAACTCTACCATCGCTCAAACAGTATTTACTAGCAATCGAATGAAAAGTGGGTTTTTTAGACCACTTTTTTGAACTTTTTATGACCATTTCATTAAAAAAAATTTAAAAAAATATTTTGTGTCTTCATGATGTAGGCATTAACTTCAGCTTTCATATGCATAAGGCAAATATTTTTTTGAACGTGTAACATATGAACTACAGCAGTTTTCGTGAGGCATGTTTTTTCGGATTTTTTTTCTTTCATGCTGAATAACGAGAAAACTTGTAACTTTAGCTTTATTTAATGTTCTAAACATATTTTACTGACATTACAAGGTTTCTTTTGATCTAAGTTTTGTTTAAATCGGTCTAACACGCCAAAAGATATAACGATTTGAGCTTGTGGTGTCAAATTGACACCACAAGTGCTGATTAGGGTAATGAAATCTAATGCGGATGAGGGTTAAAAAATTTTAAAAATATCTTCTTACACTAAAGCTATTATACGCCTGCTGGGGCAATCAAATTTTAATTTTCGCAGTCACTGTTGTTGTTGCTGCTGCCGCTAACAGACGACGCTACTACTGTTTTCCGCCTGACTTCCGCGTCGTCTTTTTCTCGTAGCTTTTTCCACAGACCGTTGTAGACACTTGAGATACCTTTGGTATCCTGTTGGATGTTTACCGCTCGATTCTCTCGCATTTTGATGTGTCATTTTTCGGCTATCCGTCGGTGGGTCGTGTTGGTAATTCTCTCCAATATTCTCGTTTTAAAGAAACCAAAAACATGACCAGGACCGTTGTCTAAAGCGTGTTGCGCCAACCCCGTGGATTTTTGTTTTAGGCGTACGTTATTCTCGTGCTGCTTGATGCGTTTGAACAATGTTTGAGAAGTTTGTCCTATGTACTCGTTGCCGCAAGAGCATGAGATGGCGTACACGACATTCGTTTGCTGCATTAACGGTATTGGGTCCTTGAGCTTCGTGAAGATGTTCGACTTAATTTTATCACACGGCTTGGGAGCAGCAATCAGATTGTATCTCCGCAAGATTTTGGCAACTTTTTCAGTCAAACGTGGTATATACGGGCGCGAGAAAAATCAACCGAAAATCGAGAAGATAAAAGGAACGGTGACCGAAACCCAGTTTATGTAACGAAAATTTGATCAAGGAAGTCAACTGAGTAATAGAGCTACAGCTTTACTTTAACTTGTATCGTCTGACGATTTGACCTATTGGTAAGATGTCGGAGAGGTAATCAGTAGGCTCGAGTTCGATTCCTGGTGGAGGTGATTTTTTTTCATTTATCATTCATGATCATGATTGCACTAAACGGTGAGGCGTAGATTCATCAAACAATGCAATAACAAAATAATCTTGGTCTGTTTGTAGAATTAAAGCTTAGTTCTTTTAGAAATGGGACATTTACGAATGCCTGTATCTAAAAAACCATTCGTTTGAACGAAATACTTTCTATGAAGAAAAAGAAGGTAATGTTATGAACTTTTATGAAAAAATTTGAAAAAAAATATTTACCGTTTTTTGTTAAAGAAATTTCTACTTTATTCGTGGTATCTCCCATTGGCCGGCGCACACTTTTTTCAGTCATGGTATTGATCAGTTTCTCCAACTTATACTTCGTAAAATTTATATTTTAGGTAGCTTCACCCTCCTTCTTCAATTTCTGATACTTTTTGGTCCAATTCTTCTCTGGACACTGGAAACTGGAAGCATTTTAGTGGATACAGTTGTTTCGAAATGAACAAATTTGAATATTTTTGACCACATTTTTGAACGTTTTTTTTCGGTACCGGTTTTTCAGCTTAAGAGCTTTGGAACTATCAAAAAATGGTTGTTTGAGGTTGGATTTCAATGAGTCATCACTAGGCAACACTTTCAGCTTATCGGAGAAAATTGTTTTGGACGTTTCAGCGATCTACCCTTAGTTTTTCGTTTATTGAAAATTAAAAATGCTGGTATGAGACTCGACTTCCTTGATGAGCCTGAACCGTTGTTGCCGATCATGTGCTTCTCTCCAATGCTTGATTTGAACTTTGTGGACATTATTGACAGTGTTTGCATACTAATCTACCACAGAAACTCAGTAATTCTTTGAATAATCAACGGTTTTGTCAGCTATCAATTTGATAATGACGTATTTTCAAGGAAACTGTGCAAAATTATTTTTTTCTTTTTCTCTTGCATCGTACATATCTCAAAAACGCGTAAATATTAAATTTTGAAAAAAATAGGTCGAATAGTACTTTTTACAGGCAACAAAATGCTGTCAAAATTTTCAATATCCAATAACTAGTTAACGAGCTATTGGCAAATGAAAGTGTCCCATTTCTAAAAGAACTAAGCTTTAAAAGAATTAACACATGCTCATACATTATGTTTCTAGTGTTTTGTTTGACGGATGATGCTTTGATGCTATTAGCCCTATAATGAAACAATAAAAAAAATCAATCATGAATGGTATGTGCAAAAAAAATTCCTTCGAACAGGAATCGAACTCGAGTCTACTGATTGCCTCTCCGACACCTTACCATTAGGCCAAATCGACAAACGAAACAAGTCAAGCTGTAGCTCTATTATTCAGTTGACTTCATCGAGTTGAATTCGCTGCTAGGTTCCCCGGCAGAAAATGCTCATTATGCCTTCATTGATAAAGCTCTGTTCGCCTCTAGTGAACAAATTAAAGTAAAAAAGCGTTTTAAAATAGATTAAAGTTAAAAACCAAAAATTTTATGATGTTGAAAATTGAGAAACAATGTGTAGATCATGTTGCAGTGCGTACATTTCAGATCAAGATGATTTAAAGGTCATAAAAACTTATTAGGTGGTCCTCAAAAATTATAATATTTCCGTCACTTGAGAACCTAGCTGTTTATTATTTAATATTTCTGTAAAGATGAAAAGGATTTTTTTTGTGAAAAATTAATACTTTAGGTAGAACGAAACAAGCCCTTATAAAAATTTGTTTAAGAAAATACGTACTTATGTAGAAAACAGGAGTGCTTATTATGCTCTGGGTGCTCGTTATGCCCTCATCTCCCCTACTAGTTTGTAGATAACAACTTCTTTAAAAAAAACAGATTCTTAGGACGAGGTAGTGTTTCTGTTTGTCAAGATTTGAGTTTCAAAATAGAACTATTACCAACTTATAAATCTAAATTTACAATTATAAATTAGTAATGCGAAAAGTTATCACGGATCAGATTCCGCCGGAGGCGAGCCAGTTTGCTGACACGTGCGTAAGTAAATACATATTTTGTTCTACGGTAAATTCTTTACTTCATCTGAAAATTGTTCTTGGAAAAAATCTTCAATGGGGAGGGGGGGGGGGGTTAAATCCCCCCCATTCGCACGGCCTTGATGGGGACAACGATTGGCAAATCACTCTGGTATAAAAAAAAATAAAAATCAATTTACGTTTTTCATGGTCAACAGTTAACGATTAGTGCTTTATTCTTTTAGCACATTCACTGGTGTGAGTTAGCGATCGCTAACTTTGATAGAGTTAGCAATTGAGCTAGCCAACGGCGCTAGTTTTTTAGTTAGCGATGCCTTACTCTGTTAATTACTGGATTGTCAAAAAGGTATTGAACAATGACCTATTGATTAAATATTTAGCGTTCTTCATTCAGAGCAACATTCATATTTATAGCTCAGCTAAAATTTTATAAAAAATCAATTAGCTAACAAAAACTTAGTGGACTAGTTAGCATTTAGTGATTTTTCTGACACACTAGATGTTTGTATGAGCAATGTTTAACGAGGATGCGTGAATTTAGTTTATGTGGACTACTGGCTTACAATGCACAGAATAACCGGTTAAATATGGCCAGGATATCAAGCTTATTTTTCTGCTGTTGCTCCTTTTAGCCTTATTTGATGCCAGCCAACATTTTCATCGAAAGCCGAAATTTGAGACTAGAAAACATTTTCCCTCATATGAAATTTTCTCAACGGACGATGATAAACGACCGACCATTTGTCAGCAACACAATATGTACCCGTTCGATAAGCCAAGCAAAGGAAACTGACTGACCCGACTCAGAAAGCACAAGTAAGGAGTGAATGCAAGAAAAAGGCTGAGAAACGATTAACGGAAATTGCTTGTGGTGATCGGCCGGTGGCAACGACGCGACGTCGGAAAAGGTCACTCAATCAAGACGGTTTGATACAGCGACAGCAGGTTACCCTCCTTGGTCACGAATTCAGGATACCTCATATCGCTGCATCAAAACGCCACCATGTTTCCACCACATCAAACATCAACCAGAAACCATCACCATCGCCATCGCCATTCGAGGGGGACATCCAGAAAATGCCCGAATGAACACACGCACGAAAACACACCGGTAATGACCCATAAATCCCGTGCGGCTTATCGCACCACTTTCAGCAGCCTTTTTCCTGTGGCTTTGGCTGGCACAGAGCTCTGAGGAGCAAATTTTGCCCCGTTTTCTGCCCGAAAACAAAAACCACACGCGGTTGACTTCCTGTCATGGCCGAAGCCCTCCAGTTCATGTTTGTTTTCGTCTGCGTGTGTGTGAGAGTGTTTGTGTGAATGGAAGGCCTTTGATATTATCCGAATGGCGAAAACGTGCCCGGAAAACGGTCAAAAACCAACACCTCCCGAAAGCCGCGAAGGATTGGACTCACGTCATTTAATTTTTTTCTACTTAGGTACCTCCCGTTTCCAGCAAATTTTGGGGTTTTCAGGATGTTTGCCTGCTGTTGACTTCTGAGGGCTCCGACGATCAGTGAAAAAAGGTCGTGTATCAGATTGTTATCTAAACAGGCAACAAATTACATCGCATTAAACTGGACACCACACAATGTTGTTGTGCTGACGAGAAGTGAATCATCAGTTTTTTTTTGCTTCGAAGATTTGTTTTTTATTCAAACCTCAGAAAATCTCTTAAGTTAAACAGTATTGACATGCAATGGTAAACTAATTTGAGGTGCAAGTTGTATAAATATGTTCGAATAATATGAGGTATTTCCGATTGACAAAGATTTTGAAAAAAAAAAGTTAAAGGAACTGGGGGTGATACGCCCACATTAAGATGAATCATATTTTTTTCGTGAATAAAAATTGCAACCATTGAAATGTCGACACTGATTTGAAAAGTGGACCTTCTACCAGAAATATATTAACAGGATTACCTAAATCAATAATACACGTCTCAATCGTGAAACTTTGAAAGGTCTTCTCAAGTATGATTTCCGTTTTGTTAGGGGCACCGATAACGTTTGTAAGATGTTTGACACATTGCCTGAGCTTTAAGAAAGACATTATTTGATTAAATTTAAAAATTTTGCAAAATTTGATAATTGAAATCAATTTTTCGTTCTTAAAAACTCTAGTGTGCCAATTTCCATCTCAATCCGTTGTAGAATAATGTCAATATCACAAAAACAGTGCACAGGTAATATGGACAACCCCTTTTTCCAACATGCTTCAAAATTGGATGATTGAAATCAATTGCTCATCCCTTATAACTCCTGTGTGCAAATTTTTATCTCAATCGAATGTATAATAACATCAATATCACAAAAACAGTGAACAGTTAATAATCGACGAAAGGGGTCGATCCCTTACACAAAATCTGATATCTGAAATCAAATGTCCATTCCTCAAAATACTTATGTGAAAAATTTCATCTCAATCCAATGTATAATAATATTACTAAAACAGTATTTATGCTGAATGGACGACCCCTTTTGCCGGCTCCTTACACAAAATTTGATATCCTCAATCGATTGTCCGTTCTTCAAAACTCCCATTTGCAAATATTCATCTAAATCCAATGTACAATATCGTTAAAATCACTAAAACAGTACTTACACAAAATCTGATACCTGGATTCAAATGCCTATGCTCCAAACCACCCATGTGCAAACTTTCATCACAATCCGGTGTTAATAAACGCGAATATCGATAAAACATTATTTGTCTTGTTTTGTTTTTCATTATTCCTGGTCCTAATGAGCACCCACGCCAAATTTCAGCACTCTAGGTCTAAAGGCGGCCAAGTCTATTGAAGACAAACATACAAATCAAACAAGACAATCTCAATAAGTATCTCAAAATTATCATATTTTAAGAATCAAGCTATGTAAGTTGATTAAGCACGAGAAATTTTGGTGTGATTTTTTATGTGTTCAACGTATCCACAATATTTGCAAGT
The DNA here is from genome assembly GCF_029784155.1 of Uranotaenia lowii. Lineage (NCBI taxonomy): Eukaryota > Metazoa > Arthropoda > Insecta > Diptera > Culicidae > Uranotaenia > Uranotaenia lowii. Next base: position 254,652,303 of record NC_073693.1, read on the forward strand.
GAAGAATTTAACTCATTTCCAGGCCCGTGCGAAGGACCCGTCCATGGCACTATGAGGTCTGAGGCGGCAAAAAGTCAAAAACTGAACTTTATCGGATCGCTTTTTTATTTTTACTAGTTGATAATTTAATATTCGACTAAGATATTGCCAGTTTTTTAACTCATTATCTTGAATACTGAACGCACCACAGACATCAGACTTTGAAAAATAGAAAAAAATTATATGATGAAGAAAAACATTTGAATCACATATATTTCTATGGAAAACAGTTTTTTTTTCTTAAATTTAAAGTACACCATATGAAAGCTTAAATAAAAAGTTATCATTCGAACTAATCAAAATTTTTACACACTAAATTGCTCTATGAAAAAATGAGGAAATGATTATTTTTTTCAAAAGTCAAAAACATTAAAGCCTTGCCAAAAAAAGCCCCACATTTCCCCATACTCTATTCACTATCAAGATCTAGTTTAAGGTCCTAAAAATACAATGAAAGAGATTTCAGGCACCTTAAAGCACCGTTTTTGAGTTATAGTCAAATAAAGCTGACAATATCACGCAAATGGGTAATTTTTACCCATAAATGAGTAAAAATTCAACAAATTTGATGGTGGAATGTCAAAAAAAAAATGTTTGTCATGATTGATCAATCATTTCACACATTTTTCTTTTGAGTTCAATTAAATGTCAAAACCCGATATTCAAAAGAAATGTAAAGTAGGGTCAAAAATAACTCCAAGCATCCTACTCTAAAAGTTGTTTATAAAAAAATTGTGTATGAATTTATTTTAAGTTAGTTAAAATCATAATTTTCAAACAAAATTTTCAAAAATTACAAAAAAGTCCAAAACACCTAATCATACTTTTGCCGCCTTATTGTATGGAACTGCCCCATAGTGCAGTTGAATCGTTATGTATAATAAAATAGCTGACCCGGTGTGCTTTGTTACACTTTGTAGAATTGTAGAAATTTGAGTTTAACATAATTAGAACTTTTGTTTATAAGTATATCGCCTTCAATCCCATCAAAGGTGGGGGGGGGGAGGGGGGAGGTTGTTCAAAATTCAAATTTTCCTAGAACAATAGAAAAATGCACAATAGATAAGAAAATTTGTTTCTAAAACTTTTTTCCTACTTGCGACCATGCCACAGACTTGATTAAATAATAAATTTTAAAGTCACTATTCAAAATGAATCAGAATCAAGTATTCAAATCAATACGTTTTTTTCAGGAAGTTGTTAATCATTGTTCAAATAGATGTTCCTTATTCTGAATTAGAAATTTGCTTGAACATAAATTTTGAGTAGTCTAGTTTAAAAATTTGAAGTCAAAATTTACAAAAGACATTCAGGCATAAAAATCAGTACAGAAATAGATAATGTTAAAATGAAACCAGATTTAAGAAGAAATTCAATCCTTATCTACCTATATATATAAAAATGAATTTCTGTCTGTCTGTCTATCTGTCTGTCTGTCTGTCTGTCTGTCTGTTCCCTATAGACTCGGAAACTACTGAACCGATTTGAGTGAAACTTGCCAGGGTGGGGTATTGGAAGCAAGGAAAGGTTCCTAATATGGTCTTAGACCCCTCCCTCTCTCAAGAAGGGGGGAAGGGGCCTCCCGAATAAAAGACAATTTTTTGCATAACTCGAAAACCAATCAAGCAAATGGTATTAAATTTTGCATGGGGTGGTATTTGGGAACGAGGAATATTTCAATGAATATTAGGCACTCCTCCCTCCTCTCAGTGGGGTGATAGGAAGGGGGGAGGGGGGCTACCTTACAACTTTTCATAGAACTCTAAAACTCATCAAGGTATTGGAACCAAATTTGGCATGGGAAGGTATTTTGATACGAAAAATATTTCAATGATTATTTGAGACTTCTCCCTCTTTGCAGTTGAAAGGGGGAGGGTCCTCTTTCATATTTTTTCACATAACTCAAAAACTTATAAAGCAAATGGAACCAAATTTGGCATGGGAAGGTATTTGGATACGAAAAATATTTCTATGATTATTTGAGACCCCTCCCTCTTTCCAGTTGTCAGATATAAAGGGGGGAGGGGCCCTCTATTTAATTTTTTACATAACTCAAAAACTAATCAAGCAAATGGAACCCAATTTCGCATGGGCGGATATTTGGGAACGTGACATGTTCTAATAATTGTTTAAGACCCCTTCCTTCTTCCAGCGGGGAGAAAAGAAAGAGGGAGGGGAGTTTCATACAATTTTCATTGCATAACTCAAGAACTACAACAGCAAATCGAACCAATTTTGGCATGGAACGATATTTAGGTACTGGAAATGCTTCTATGAGTATTTGGTATCCATCACTCCTTCAAAATGGTGGATGAAAAGGAGGAGAAGAAGTCTCGCTTACAATTTCCAGTATAACTGGAGAGCTGATCAAGCAAATTGAACCACATTTGGCATGTGAGGGTATTTGGATACGAGAAAGGTTTCTATTATAAATTGAAGCCCCACCTTTTTTCAGCGGAAAGATATTAAGGGGGAAAGGGGGGCTTCCATAAAATTTTTTGCATAACTCGAGTAATAGAGCAAATGAAATAAAATTTGGTATCAAAAAGTATTTGAGTACAAAAAATACTTTTGTGAATATTAAGTTCTTACCCCTCCATCCAATGGGGAGAACGGAAGGGGGATGGTTCTTCCTTTCAAGTTTATGCATAACTCAAGAATTTACAACGCAAATAAAACCAAATTTGACGTGGGTTGGTATTTCAATAGGAGAAATTATTTTATGCCAAATAATTCCTTTCTTGCAGTGGGATGATAGAATTTGGAATAAAGGAAGGGAAGAGGAATGCTTACATTTAACTTTTTTTTGTTACAAAATCCGAGAAATGGACAGAACTTACAATGGAAAATCATTTTGGTATGATTTTATGATTTTCTGGCATACCATCCTCCTTTCAGTGAGTAGGTACATAGAAGGAGGGAGGTGAGCCCAATACAATTTTTTAAGCCTAAGTTCTCAATTTATGCAAACGAAGCCAACAAATGGAAACATATATGGCATGGAAAGGTACCTGGTTACGAGACATGTTTCTACGATTGTTATAGACCCTTACGCTTTACAGTGTAGATAGGAGAAGAAAGGAGGGGGTTCCTTATAAATTTTGTTGTAAAGCTTTAAAATTTACCAACCAATGGAACAATATTCGATACAAGAAGATTTTTGGGAGCGAAAAAATGGGTATGATTATTAAAGATCACGATCTCCATTTAGCAGGGGAGGGGGGCTCTCTTATCAGTTTTGTAGCATAAATCCAGAACATATCAAGCAAAAACAACCATATTTTATCAGTTAGATTGTTTACGTACGATTAATTTGAGACCCTCGTTTATTAGGGCGAAGCTTGAAGAAACAGATTAAAATTACCAGATCTTTCACACAAATTTATAGATCAAGATTCAGAATATTAGTTTAAGTCATTTTTGTGTTGCAATCTGAAACTCCAGCTGAAGCTCTCATTTCATAGCGGTTACCTATGAATTATGTTATAATTTGATTTAAAATAATGCCAACAAAACAATAAAAAATTGAATAAATTTTGACAATATCATTCGATTTTGTAAGGTGTAGCAAAGCACAACGGGTCAGCTAGTTCTTGAATAAAAAATTTAGATCATGTGTTTCGATCATCATGTCAGAAATAAAACATGAATTTGATCAGGAAAAAATATTCATTTTAAATTTAAGAGAATTCGTTCGAAACACATACCTAGTTGCTAATTAAATTTAACATGATGAAACGATGGACATATGTTTTAAATTTTGTTTCATGCCAGTGCTCAAATCTTTGATCATTTTTTATAATCGATTCTTCCAGTAATCAAACTAAAAGGTAATGTCATTGCAGTTCACAATATTTACCTTAAATATTTATAATGAAACATGTTCGGTTCATCATTGAAAACTTAAATGAACTAACACAGTCTTGGTTGGGAATGAATTTCATGAACAATCATTGATGAACTGTTAAAAACAAAAATGTGGAATTCTAAATACTTGTTTAACACCCTGAAAATTCAAAACAAATACTAATTTTGTTGACATTGTTTTTCAAAACTTAACTAGTGGTGCAACTTCGAATTACTTTTCGAAATTTTTATAGATTAAGATTAGTTTAAAATTAAAAAAAATTAAATAATTATTATGAAAGAAAAACTTAAGATCTGGATATGTAGCCGCCATTAATTTCAATAATACGTCGAGTACAACTGATACAAACCATATTTTTCTTTTTTTTTTAATTCAATTTAAATGGTTTCTAAGAAAATTATGTTTTCAGAACACCAAATATGAAAATGAGAAACAAAGACATTCTAATTTGATTAAAAACTGATAAACATAATGTAGATTTGACAAATAAGTTTCTAAGATCAAAATTTTTTTCAATTAAAGCGTCATACCTTTTGAAAATCCTTATTATAAAATTTGACAGCATTTTATGTGCCTATGTTTTAATGATTGTGATTAGAAAGATTTTGGCTTCCCAAACTCGAAGTTTTTGTCAAATTTTGAGTTTTCCGAATCTAGTTTTGGTGATATGTATTTATTAGTTAAAAAATTCATCACATCTGAATGAAATCAATCATTGATAACTGAGAAATCAACAAAACAACATGAACGAAAAAACTGATTATGAATTTGTTTGTTTTTTTCTATTCAATCAAACAATAACACTTGAAAAGAAAAAATGATTTAAAAAGTTTAAATCTATTATTTTAAGGAATTCGAAAAAATATTATAACAAATATTTTTGATATTCGACAACTGAATAATAATATTTAACAAACTAGTTGAAGATCGATGAATCGATTTGACTTTTGTTTAAAAAATATCCAAACCTCAATTTGGTTCAAAATCACTTAAAAAATTGTTAATGTTCTCGCATTTTACGGAGACGGTAAAACAACAAAAATAATAATTCTTATTTTTGCTGAAGTCAAAATTTCTGATATAGTTTTGTCAGAAAATTGTGGAAATTTTTTAAATGATTCTATTTTCTTAAAGAATTTTTAAAAATTTTGGTTTTTTAGATAGAAAAATAACTTCGAATTGTATTTTGGATTCAAGACGTGGTAGAGTAGGGGAGAGTGGAGTATCGTTGGCCATGGGAAAACGTGGGCCACTCAAAATATCTCAGCTGTGAGTTGAAATAAAAATCTCAATCCAACTGTCATCGTCGTCGCTTTGCGTAAGCATGTTTTTCTATATGTAGTTGACTTATGTACGTATCATATGCTTCTTTTATTTAACTAGCCTAGTAATTACATAATTAAACAAACACCCAAAAAATTGCATCCGTGGGAGACCTAAAGTAAATAACAAAAATATACTCACATGCGTATGATATTTATTTTGTCATGTACTTTCACGTGCAAAAGGAATTTTTGATGAAACATCAATAAATCACATAAACGCAATCAATTTGCAAATCATTGCTTGGGGGAATCATGGGCCACGTTTTTTGGGGTATTTTGAGCCACCTGTATTTTAGTAGTTTCATACCATTCAGAACTTAAAATACGTTATAACTATCTGTAAAGTTTTCTTATGGCAAATGAAGAGTTATGAAAAATGTTTTGTCCATCTTTTCTAATGCGATAAAGACGAACATTAATCCTATAAAAGGATTTTTTTCCGAAACGTTCGCGAGCCAGGTTTTAGGAACTATTCGATCATACACAACTTTCTTTTTTATGTCCTCATCTAAAATAGCTTCAAATTACTAAATGATTTAAGAAATTTCAATTTTGGTTCAACTCATAAACTTTGCACGCTATCTAGTCAATTTGGATTAGGTGGCCCACGTTTTCCCAAAGTTTTTCATAATCCAAATAAAAAAATACTTTATTTTAAACAGTCAGAACTCAGAAAATTAATATGTATAAAAAATAAAAAAAATTTCTAACGATACCTTAAAATGTAGAAAACTTTTCAATTTACTTTTCTCTTTTTATCTTTCATAAAGGGTGATACGGTCAAAATTTGGTCAAGGGAAAACGCGTGTAAATCGGTAAAATCGTTCATTTAAAAAATCAAATAAAATTTCTTTTTCAAGTTTAATTAGTATAAAATTCAGGAAAAATATTCACTTAGGCTTCCGCTTTTCCAAATCCAAATTGCCGGGCCTTGCGCTTAACCTCCGCCATCAGATTTTGTACAGCCACCTTGTCAACCTTCTTCGCCGCAGAAAGCCAGTTTGCCTTGAACTGCTGCTCGTCCTTAGCAGTTTTTTGGTCTTCTTAAGGTTCCGCTTGACAATAGCCCAGTATTTCTCAATTGGGCGGAGCTCTGGCGTGTTGGGAGGGTTCTTGTCCTTGGGAACCACCTGCACGTTGTTGGCGGCGTACCACTCCATGGCATTTTTACCATAATGGCAAGATGCCAAATCCGGCCAAAACAGTACGGAACAACCGTGTTTCTTCAGGAAAGGCAGCAGATGTTTATTCAAACACTCTTTCACGTAAACTTCTGGGTTGACAGTCTCGGAAGCTATGAAAATGCTGCTTTTCAAGCCACAGGTACAGATGGCTTGCCAAACCAGATATTTCTTCGCGAACGTTAACAGTTTCATGTGCTTGAAAATATCTTCTACCTTTTTCCTTCCTTTTGCCGTATAAAACTCTTGTTCCGGAAGCTGCTTGTAGTCGGCTTTGACGTAGGTTTCGTCGTCCATTACCACGCAGTCAAACTTCGTCAGCATCGTTGTGTACAGCCTCAGGGATCGCGCTTTGGCCGCCGTATTTTGTTTATCATCGCGATTTGGAGTCACTACCTTCTTGTAAGTCGATAGTCCGGCTCGTTTTTCGGCTCGATGCACGGTTATAGACGATACATCCAGGCAACTACAGGCAACTCTCTTTGTCGTCTCAGCGGCTTCCGGTTTTCGACTTCCCCCCGATCCAGACTTCCTGACTGTCGACAAACGTTCCCCAAACACTTTATTAAGCGACTTTAATTACATTTGTAACGGTTGATTTGGCAACTTTTAGCGATTTTGCCAGCTCGGATTTTCGCGATGCGCGAGCAAAATTTTGATACGCTGCTCTTCTTCCTTGGACGCTATTTTGACAACTGAAGAGTGAATTTCAAAATCAAAATAGGAGCAAAATTCTACACACACACACGCACCTTCGAAATGAGGGGTATTCAGGTTTTTTAAATGCAAAATTGAAAGAAATATGTCAAATTGATATTGACGAAATTTTGACTGTATCACCATTTAAACATTTAGGAATTATCACAACTTTTTAATAGTGATTCATGATTTTTTTAAATACATTTAAAACTAAAAGGTAAAAAATTAAATGTTAGTAAATTTTTGAAGCTAAACTTGATGTCCAATTTTCTTTTAAAAAAACTGAAAAACACAAAAAGATATTCCAGTTTTTTAAACAATTTAAATAAATTTTCTGCGATTGTTATAAAATACCTAAAAATGTATTATTTGTAAACGATATCTTGTAAATACCATGTTTTTTCATCCTTCGATAGGCATAATAAAATACGTCCTGCTGCTGCTGCCAGGATATTCAATTTGATGGACTTGGTAGCTAGGTATGTCCGATTGTTGAATGAAAACTACCGCAATCCTTCCCATGATGTTCGGTGTTGTGATTGGCCATGATTAATTAGCGTCTTCATGCAACCAACGATGACAACGACGGACGACGGAGATGACGCAAAACCACAATCGGAGCTCCTTTCGGTCAATGTCTCATTAGGTAACAATCAACCATGGAACGATGGGGTTGCAATTGATGGGATAGATGGGTTTCCATCGATTTGTGCCGTGAGAAATTAGTCGATTCTAGCTGGATATATCATCAACACAATCGAACTTTAAGTCACTATAGTCACAGATGTATAAATCAGCTAAAATATCTAACGTTCTCTTTTTTAACACATTGAGAACCGCAAAGAAATTAAAGCCGTCAAGTACTTAAACTCGGGATTGTATATCTCAGAAATCACTGGACGAAATTTTTTAAATTGATATTTTTTAGCTGCCAAAAATGTAGTATTTAGTTATGTAGATGAAGGTTTCATCATAGAACATTTGAGTTTTGCTTATAAGTGTAGATCACATGCGGATTGCGAAAAACGTAAATTCTCGTATTTGATCAGGAACCCAATCACCGAAATGGAAATAACAATCTTAAAATTGACAAATCCTAACTTGAACAAACTACTCACTCATAAACTTATGTTACTCTATTAAATATTTTCATTCACAATTTTGTGTGTGCTCCCCATTGAAAGAAACGAGCTCTTCGGCACCCACTCAGGAAACGCCCTCGCTTTCTCGAAATGCTGCTATCCTTCCAATGATTCCATGACAAATTTTCCAGTTTCCGGAACCACATCGTCATCCTCGTCGTCGTTGGCAATTACATGCTTTTAGCCGGTCCAGGTACGCTATCGTTAAATTGATGATACTATCGCACCTTATTTTCTCCATACATCAAGTGAACGCCCAGCTCCTGGCACTGTTTTCAAGTAAAATCGGGTGGGTGGAAGTCGAAAATGGGGGAAAACCTCCTGATGGAAAATCCTCAAGTCATTGCGCGCGGACCGAGGCCAAGAAGACTCACGAAATGGGAAAACGTGGATCGAATTAAGTTTGCTTTATTGGCCGCCACGTCGCTGGTTTTCCTCCTTCTGGATTCGTTTGCCGGTTCGTCTTTCCTTCGCCTTCGATGTTTGTCGTAGTATTTAGCTGCTGTGGATTCTTCTTGGGTGCCTTGGTTCGTTGTTGGTCTGCCAGGATGCAGCTTTTCCGTGCAACCGGATATTGAACATGATTTGATTAATTTTGCTGGAAAATATTGATTTCTTTATGGGATTATTTGTGGCAGCTGTTTAACTAGGTTACAAGTTTACGGGAGATGAATTGATTTTATTTCGCTTACGAATCTGGGGCAGATTTAAAAGATTCGGACTATTTGTGCTTTTTATTAAAAAATAAATTATTGAGAAGAGAATGATGAAATGATTGTCTTTGAATTGTTCATTGATTCATATGTATCTTTTATAGAAAAAAAAAAATTAAATTCTTCCATAACAAATTTAACTAAATTTAACTGAATTGACTACAATATGAAATCTCAATGGAAAATAATTTCCTTAGAAGAGATTCATTATTCGATATTTACTAATATATTTTTTATTTATTGCTAATTTTATTATGTTATGTTCAATAATTTTATAAGATAAAATACAAACTACAAAATTTTTAAGAAAAATAATATTAGATATTAACGCTTCAAAAGTACAAAAGGTAAACAAAACAAAGACTGGTTGATGATCGACTGTTTTAATAGTTCAATTTTTCTTTCAAAAGCTGTATCACTTTTGTTTTGAACATGGAACGATTGGTTATGATTTTTATATTTGTTGGTAAGGTGTTGTATTTAGTAGGTCCAATAAATGAAATTCTTTTTTGCCATAATGATGTTGTTGATCGGCTTCGTTGCAAGAAATATGACTGGCGAGTGTTATGAGTTCGCAACCCCGTAGTAAAATGGAGGTTTTGAATATTTTCAATTGAGTGTAGATTATCATAGACATATACAACAGTTTGCAAATCACAGAGTTCAGATATTGGAAGAACGTTATGCGTTCTTAATGAGTAAAGCTGAAGGGTAGGGAATATCAAAGGGAGCTTTAAGATATTTTTCAAGAATCTGTTCTGGAGCGTTTGAAGTTTCTGTAAGTGGGACAAGGAGGCTCTTCCCCATATCATAATAAGGTAGTTCAATTGAGAGTGAATAAACGCAAAATAAAATTTAAAGAGAACATGTTGTGGAACAAAATTTATCAGTTTCCAAAGAACACCGCAAAGAGGAGTAATTTTTATTTTCAGGTGTTCAATGTGACGATTCGATGAGAGAGTTTCATTTTAAGTAAATTCCCAAGTTACTAACTCTCTCAATAGTATTTCCATTCATAGCTGGGTCATTAGTACGAAGAAGCTTTTTATGCGAAGAACGAAACAACATGTATTTTGTTTTTGTATATCGCCAGCCTTAAAAACTTTCGGGATAACTTTCGCAATTTTTAAACAGTTCGGGAAAACCCCTGACTCCAAAATTTTATTAAAGTATTGTGTAAGTATGTACGAGAATGTTTCGTGGTTATTTTTCAAGACATTAACAGGGAAACCATTTGGTCCATGACCCTTTTTATTTTTAAGTGAAAAAATTACAAGTCGAACCTCGTTTACACTAGCGGGCCGTAAGAATATTGTATTTTCTACCTGTTCGATTTGAGACAAATGATCATTTTTAGTATTTACTGGAATATTTTCAGCCAGGTTCTTTCCAATTGTGGAAAAGTGTTTGTTAAATTTCTCACAAATCTGTGTACTATTGGTTCTAACACCTCTTTCATCTGAAAGGTTAATTGAGGAAGTCGTTTTAGATTTACCTAAGAGCGTATTAATGTTTCTCCAGAGTTTTGAATGTGGTGAACTATTTAATAAGCGCTCGTAATAGAGCCTTTTATATTCTTGTTTTTTTTAACTCAATTTTTTATTTATGTGAAAAATTGTATAATTGAAAAATTGGTATATTTGGTAAATTTTTAAGCAAATAATAAAGAAGCATGAAAGTTTTATGCAGTGGATAATTTAATGATGAGCGTCAAAAAAGGCTTGTTTGCTAACTTCGCATATCAAAGACACCAACAAATAACACAATTTCACAATGTTTTACAAGTTTTCAATTAACCTTCTACTTAAAATATTTTTAAATTTTTTCCAATTTATTAAAAAAACTGAACAAATGGATTTTCGTTAGTGCAATTTCATTAAAAACAATTAATCGTTTTTTGAAATTTAAATAGTTTTGAATACAAAGACTTTGTTTTTTGATACTTCTACACATCTCGCAGTACCGTTTTATGGCAAAAATATGAAGAAAATATTTTATTTTTATTTTCATTATTAATTCCCCAAGGCCGAGCAAACGACGGGGGATTTAGGAGTTTACCACCATCCCTCCACCCCCCTGTGGAAATTTTTTCCAAAAAAAATTTTTACCGTAGTATCGAAAATAACTTGACCTTAAAAGGTGTTTTAAAGGTTAACAAGCAAGTCAGAAATTTTATGCAATATGAAATTCGACTAACCTTATGTATTGAAACTCTAAACTTGACTTACAGAAACCCTACTTCGTCTTTAGTGTAGAAGTGAACAACAAGAACAGAGTTTAAAGCGAATCACTTTAACTTAAAAAATTATCGAATACTAATTTTACACATTGACAAGTTAGAAACCATCATTAAAAATGATATGCTGATATGAAATATTCTTCAAGCAACCAATTTCAGTCTCAATTTTATGTTGCTCCAGTTGTTCTCAGCATCACATTTGAAAACGTTGTGATAAATTACATGAGGCCATAAAACCTACATTTTTTCCGAGGGGTAATGAATTTATTTAAAACGTAATTTTGACTAATTTAAGTACCCTGAATCTAAATATGCAACTTTTCTATCAGATTTTGTTACTAAAATATCTTTTTGAAATAGGTTAAAATTAGTCGAGCGAAGCAGTTGACTATCGGTTCTCAAATCAATATATTTAAAATCGTCAAAAATTCGATAATAATAAAAATAATAAAAAACCAGCAGAAAAAAAAGAAAAAATATATTCACATATTTTATATAGTTTTGAAAATAAAATTTCTTGGTGAATAAAAAGTCATGTATGAATCATGTTAATTGGAATATTTACTGATGAAATGAGGCCTTTTGCGACAGTTTCTGCTGTGAAATATGCATCTAACGACAGTTTTAATTTTTCTTGTTTTTTCGCGCGATTTTTGTGTTAATTGTTTAACAAAGCCTTAAGATTCCTTCTACGGCAAATAAGGTTTTACGTCAGAAAAAAAAAATTTTCGTATCGGTTTTCTGTGCGAAACGTTTGTTGGACAATTTGAACACCATGATTTTGGTAATAAATTACGATCCATTCACAACCAGAGAAAATATCGGATCGTACAACAAGTGATCCGCTCAATCTCCTGCTGTCCCATTTAGTGCATAAGTCAGCTGCATGATTTGTATGGAAATTTCAAATTTATTTATTTAAATACCTCCAAAAACTTTGTATGGTTGTTTTTACTGCCAAAAATAGCAATACAATTTTTGGAAAATTCAGTACTCCATGAATAAGTCCTTAATAAGTGCAACGTGTTTTATTGGTACAGGAAATAAAAATTTTCATTCGAATATTACCAGACATGTACTGATTGTTTATTTTTTAATTTTTGTTTTGGTTCTTTCAGTACATTTCATGTGAATAAAAACCAATCCTAACTTGTACCTCAGAAATGATTTTCAATGTCATGTCATGTCAATGTCAAAAAAAATCAAAATAAACATTTTAAAATTTTTAGGGTTTTCGATGGCTAATTTGGAAGCTGATTAACGATAGGATGAAAATAAAAAAAAACGCAATTAACTGCTTTACATATCCTATGAGTTTCATGATTTATATAACCTTCGCAAAAACATGTCATGAAATTATTGAAAGCTCCAGTAAGCAAAGCCTGCAATATTACAGAACTTTTCAATGGATTCCGATTTTTAATTTTTAAATGGTTATAACTTTTTTCGTGAAATATTTGCTTCTTCTCATGTTGGCAAAAAATGAAGCTTACGAATTGGTAAAATCAGTTTCTTATCAAAGACAAACTTCATTTCAAGCTTATTTAAATTTTATGGATGATTTCATGCGCAAAAATTTCTTCTTCTATACTTATTTCCTTACAAAATTTAACACGTTCATTGATAACATGCAACTGAAAAAAAACTCGGTTTGTCTTTTAATATGATATGTTGTTTTGCTAAACAAGTGGATATTTACGTTCGACTATTAATTTTAGAAATTTAATTTCAGTGCTATAATTAACTGTTTTCACTCAGAATTTTCATATTTTATGCACTCAGTGTTGATTATCAATAATTTGACCTTGGCACTTCATATTTCAATAAATGTACTCTATCTATCTTCAAATATTAAAATTGAAGTTTTGAGATTATTACACTCGTTCAAAAACATATCTTTGTATTAAAAAGTGGAGCAACTCGCAATGTCTGAGTGTCAAAGTCACTTAAACTGTTTTGGCTTTGAGTGACCCTTTTTTAATCATATTTATTTTGAAATCCTTTATCCCAACCATTTACTTATCATTTTATGTAAAGAATCTATTGATTGTTCTAAAATCCCTGTTTCCTAAATTTCGAGACAACAAGTCCTAAACAACTGTATTTTATTGTAACGTCGAACCCCTCACTTTTGATAATAATCTTTTCAAAACATTGTACAGTAGGAGAACTGCGACCCTTAATCCCAAAATACTCGAAGTCGTAGATTGGAAGATATATTACATGTGCAATTTTCTCAGAAATTTAAATCTGCCGTCGAACAAGACACGAGACATTTGATCAAAGCTCTATTTGGCTCTAATGATAAAGAAAAATAAATAGTCATGACTTTATGAATCTTAAATTGATAAATAAAGCTTATCAGCCCGAAAGTTGTTGGGAAAGATTTAAATTTGGAATAAATGTTTCTTGAAGATTTATGAAGTACTACAGAGATTACATAAATTACAAATAATCCCACTTTCATGAAAAAAAATCAAATTAAGTTAACTTTTTGAAAGATATATATTTAATAAATCAGACGGAAGATCTGATAATTTGGGCGTGGTTGAGTTCATTTTTAAGCTTTAAATTCATATTCATTATGTAAACATCGATCGGCTTCCAAGTGAGTCCTTTTGAGCAATTATTTTATAAAATCACATTTTCTGCATAAGGGTAAAGAAGGGCAAAACAGATCCCGTCCTTTAATCTTCTCACCTGTAAAAAGGCACTTCAAAAACAGGTTCAAATACCTTTCAGTTCTTTCAATGGAATTTCAATAACACAAAATTTCATGTTGGTAGAACATTTAATAAAAAAAACCTCAGTACTGGGCAAATAAGGTGACTTAGATGGCTGCAGTAAAATTCAGCGACAGATTTGAGTTTTTTAGGAAATTTCACGTGTGATAAATGCTATTCCAAACTCCCAAACCGGCTGCTTCATTTTTTTTTCAATTTTGGGTCCAAATGTTCCCCTTGTGCATTGAACGGTTTATATGGAAGACCCCCTCAGAAGGGGTCGTCTCGGATTTCATTTGAACTAGAAGTTTTATTATAAGAGCTTTCGTAACAAATATCAGTTTCTTTAGCCACATCGTAGCTAAACCTTGAGAAGGTTTTTAAAATGTGCAACCATTGGAAAAAAAATCGAACAACATTAGGCATAATAAAAAGTTTACCTGTGCAACTATTGGGCACAGACAAGCTGTTATAAATGATTTTTTCGAATTTTTACTTTTTTTTTTTTTGAGCTCTTGAACCTTTGGATCTTGTGACCAATCCAGTATGAGTGCAATCGAAAAAAAGAAAATCGGGAGAATTCGGTTGAAATGACTTAAGAACAGCATAAAAGCCGAAATTATGTGCTTAGCTGTGCAACGATTGGCAAATCACCCTAATACGTTTTGAAACCATCAAATACCGCTTCATTGTGTGGAAAAACAAAATTTATTTATGTTCTATAGAGCGTTCCTAACATATGCAAATTAGTGAATTCACGTAACAAAAAAATGAAAACTTTTTGATTTTTCAAGCAAACAATTACATTTTCTATAGAAAATAATACAGATTTTCTTTGAAAATGATGAGACAATTCTGAAACACTTAGTTTCATAGAAATCGGTAGAGATCCAGCTAAGCTACAACAGCGCGAATAAGTGAATTATCGTCACAATATTAGATTTTTTGTAAAAATTTATAAGGGAAATATGCATTGAAAGCTTTTTTGATCCTACAGATGGTCGGATTTATACAAATCGAACCTTATTTGGTTCTTTTTTTTGAATAATTCATTAAAAACATAATATGAATTAACAACGTATATTCAAACATAACTTTGTTTGTTGTTGTTCAATCAGTAAGCAATGTATACCAAATTGTGGGTATTCGTTAACAACTTGTACCAAGACATCAATATAATATTTCCCCAGGGAGAACAGGAAATTAAGGTGATATGTAATTGAGTAGAAAATGATCAGTTCTAGCGTGAAAGCGTCACGAAAATAATCGAACGCAACATAAATTTATTAAAAAAAATTTTAGTGATTAAATCAGACTTATTTCGAAGGAAAATTAAAAAGTACTTAAAGAAAATAAAAAGTACTAAAAAGCGAATTCACGTCACGGTGGAATATGTCATTTACATTTCACCGCTCTATGTTATCATAAAATGGTCTAATTGTAACACGTGAAACGTGTGCTCAATAATATTTATGAAAAATGGGAGAAAAATCGTCTAGTGTTGCTAGATTCTTCATGAAAAATGTCCTGTTTGGGACGCTATAACTATTTTCAAACTTCTCCTACAATTTCATAGTCTAGAGCAGGGGTTTTCAGATCATTTGTTCGGCGGAGCAATTTTTAAAACCAAAAGTTTTGGCGGAGCACCTACAATTTTGAAAGAATGAAAAGCCCGTGTTTTGAAAACTTGATAGTATTTATCGTTCAAATAAGATGTGCCTTGTCATCGTAGTCAATAAAATCAGTAATGAATGGCTACTCTTTGAATAGTCTTGTTTTTATAAACAAAATATGTGTCATCAAATTATGATTTCAAATAATGATTTCAATAGAACAAATACGCTTTCTTCGATTTTTCAAGCTGTAACAAGTTTGGTTAAATTTGTGTCTGTTGTAGCCTGACTTCTGGTTCCACGTTTAGTCGGGATCGGTATTTTGTCTTTATTGCGATATATGTGGGAAACCCAGACTCACATAGATAAGTTGTGGAAAACGACAGAAGTATAAGTTTTGCTTTATCGGATGAAATTTATAATTAAATTTTCAGTTGACTCCAATACTCCTCCAACGACTTTTTGGATACGAATCTTTTCTGGAGCTATGAATACGATGCCATATCTATCAAGCATTCATATTCATGCGATGTTAATGATTCTGGTTTCTTTGACATAAAAATAGGCTGTTCCACGCATTTAAAGTCGTCAATCTTTTAATTATTTTATGATATTATTCGGGGAATTTTGCTGGAAGCTGTTCAACAAATCCTGCGGCAAAACATTGTAATTGTAATTGTAAATGATTTCATTTAACACGTGGGCCTGTAAGTTAAGGTTTACACAAAGGAACACAAGAAAAAATTTATCAACGAAAAGTTTTGTGATTGTCATAATTCTTGGAAACTTTCAAATGATAACTTCAAGGTTATTTCTGATTGAATGCTTCTTAAATTTGGAAAGCTGTCCCGGTTGCGCTTTTTATTCCTTTACCTTGCATTGAAAGACTGAAGTCATTCTTAATTCAAACAGACGAAACAACGTTTTTCTACGAGAAAACCAGCGATCTTCGGTATGAAGTAGTAGCGTGTAATGTTGGCTAACCATCTCTCGCACAACGCCTTGAATAACCCTGAATTTTTCGGTCGAGCCTTAAAAAGTTGATTATTTTTATGCTTTCGTCCAAGACTTCCTTCAAAGATGATGATAGTTTCTTCATAGCGAGTGCATGTAGACGAAGGATGTAATGACTACTACCGAAACTTTTGGTCTTTTCTTTGATCTTGGCAACGACTCCAGCAGTATTTCCAACTTTAGCTTTCGCACCGTCCATACATACATCAATGCAATTTCCCCATGGAATAATGTTGTCCGTAACATAATCATCAATTATTTAGCTTGAAAATTTAGGCCTCTGACGTGGAAGTTGGTAACGGTTTGCAAAGCAACAAATCTTCTTCGAAACATTCAGAATCATCAGAATTGCTAGTCCTGCTACATCTGTGGATTCGTCAAGCTGCATGTCGAATTTTGAAGTTCTCAATCGCTTTCAACATCTTCAGCCATGTCACAAATTCGCCGAGAAAACGTGTTGTCAGACATTATTTTATTTTATTTACATAGTATTCCGTCTTACGACATAACTTGACGAACATAATTCCTAAAATTCACTCGGTCCATGGCAACCGTTCTCCAATTTCTCGGGCACCCCACGTTCGCCAGATCACACTCCACTTGGTCTAGCCACATCGCTCGTTGCGCCCCCGCTCGTCTTGTTCCTACCGGATTCGTGGCGAACACCTGTTTTGCAGGACAGTCATCCGGCATTCTCGCAACATGTCCCGCCCAGCGTATCCGGCCAGCCTTCACCACCTTCTGGATACTGGGTTCGCCGTAGAGGCGCGCTAGCTCGTGGTTCATCCTTCGCCTCCACACTCTGTTCTCCTGTACGCCGCCAAAGATGGTTCTTAACACTCGTCGCTCGAATACTCCGAGTGTACGCAGGTCCTCCTCGAGCAATATCCATGTCTCGTGCCCGTAGAGAACAACCGGTCTAATAAGCGTCGTATACAGGTTACGCTTCGTGCGAGGGCTAAGTCTTCTCGACCGCAGTTGCTTGTGGAGTCCATAGTAGGCACGACTTCCGCTGATAATTCGCCTCCGGATCTCACGGCTGGTGTCATTGTCTGCGGTCACCAGTGAGCCGAGATAGACAAAGTCTTCGACTATCTCCAGCTCGTCGCCGTCGATCGTGACCTTATTATTACTGGACAAGCGGGTTCGGTCGGTCTCGGATCCGCAGGCCAGCATGTACTTCGTCTTGGACGTATTAATCATCAACCCAATCCTTCCTGCTTCGCGTTTCAGTTTGCGGTAGATCTCCTCCGCCGCCGCAGATGATCTGCCGACTATATCAATGTCATCGGCAAAGCAGATAAGTTGACTGGATCTGTTGAAAATCGTGCCCCGCATTTCGCCCACCGCTCGTCGAATAACACCTTCTAGTGCCACGTTGAACATCATTCAGGATAGACCATCACCTTGTCGAAGCCCCCTGCGCGATTCGAATGAACTCGACAATTCATCCGAGATCCGCACAAAGCACCTCGTTCCATCCATCGTCGCCTTGATCAGTCTGATCAGCTTCCCGGAAAAGCCGTTCTCGTCCATGATTTTCCATTGCTCGTTACGGTCGATCGTGTCGTATGCGACTTTGAAGTCGATGAATAGATGGTGCGTAGGGACTTGGTGTTCACGGCATTTTTGGAGGATTTGCCGTAATGTGAATATCTGGTCCGTCGTAGACCGTCCCTCCATAAAGCCGGCCTGATGACTTCCCACGAATCTGTTTGCTTGTGGCGTTAGGCGGCGGAGTAGGATTCGGGACAACACTTTGTAGGCGGCATTGAGGACAGTGATCGCTCGGTAGTTCTCACAGTCCAATTTGTCGCCCTTCTTGTAGATGGGGCATATTACCCCCTCCTTCCACTCCTCCGGTAGCTGTTCTATGTCCCAGATCCGGATTATCAACCGGTGTAGGCAATCGGCCAACCTGTCCGGGCCCATTTTGATGAGTTCAGCTGCGATACCATCCTTCCCAGCCGACTTGTTTCTATTCAGCTGGCGAATGGCTTCCTTAACTTCACTCATCGTTGGGAGTGGCTCGTCTTCGTCGTTGGCTACGCCGGCGATGTACCTTCCCCCACCGTCTTGATCTCCTGCATGTGCGCCGTTCAGCTGTTCATCGAAGTGCTGCTTCCACCTTTTCATCACCTCACGATTGTCCGTCAGGATACCCCCGTCCTTATCCCGGCACATTTCGGCTTGCGGCACGAAGCCTTTGCGGGATGCGTTGAGTTTCTGCGTTGTGTTGTCAGACATGGGAATCTAATTTACCAATTCCACTATTTTATTATCAACCATGATAAGGACGACTTCTTGAATTCAAGATTTGATTAAGTTTTCAGCAAAAGTATGCGCTTCTCCAGCTTTTCCAATCGGTAGTTCGCCAAGTACGGCGCAAGAACAGCCTTTTCATTGAGTGTTTTGCACACTCAGTCCTGCAACACAACGTTGTTCGATCAAAGCAATGCACTTTGATAATCCACCATTCTTGGCCAACATCCCTGCAGGGATTCAGCCGCCAGTAAAAACCAAGTAAACAAAATTTATTTGTGCGTACTACAATGAGGGGCAAAATAAGGTGTACAAATTATTTTTTTTTTTCAATTTCTTTTATTTTTCTGGTTAAAATTCAACGAAAACACATCGTGATCATTTTTAAAATATTGTTTATTATGTTCTTTTCAAATTTTGTTAATGTTGCGCTGATAAAAAAAGAAAGTTTTCCTGATAGAAAAAAAACAGTTAATATTGAAAAAAAAACAGGGGCAAAATAAACTGTCCAGATCAGTACAGATTCAAATAATTCAAACTGAAGGCAAACAAGAACGATTTAATAATGGGTATTGCCTTCTTCAGCCTTCAACACCTCCTGCAAGCACTTCGGCATACTTTCAACAAGGTTCTTCATGATTTTTGATACCAATTTCTTGCTGATTTTGTAGTGATTGGTCGCCTTCCGGTGCGTTTGACCGTTATTCACATCACGAACAACTGTTTTTTTTTTCTATCAGAAGAACTTTCTATTTTACCAGCGCAACATTAATAAAAATTTAAAAGAACATAATAAACAATATTTTAAAAATGATTACGATATGTTTTCGTTGAATTTTAACCAGAAAAATAAAAGAAATGATAAAAAAAATGAATTTATTTTGCCCCTCACTGTATATGCCCTGTAATTTTTTTTTCACATGTTTCGATAAAAATTAAACGATAAAAAAATATCAGAGTTTTTCAAAGTTGGTTTATGATTTTCGTTGCGCACGTCGCGGAGCACTTTCAAAAGCTTCGCGGAGCACCAAGTGCTCCGCGGAGCACGATCTGAAAACCCCTGGTCTAGAGCAAAGTTGTAGCAAGAGAAATTCACAATAAGCTCCATACATTGGATTTTCATTTGCATCGCGTGACAACAAAATATCAATGAAAAACCAAAAATTTTACATTACAAAAATTGCATCATTTGAGCAAATCAATAAGTTCCTTAAACAATTTTTTTTATTGAAAATATTCTTGGAATGTGTTCAACCTTGATTTTCCTTGAGGCGTGCTTATGTTTTGATGCTTTCTGGTATATATTTCACCAGAAATCTGAGGTTGCAAGAAGTTTCATGCTCAGATAAATATAAAATGAAAATGATTTTTTTTAAGTAATACAAATGGAGTCTTCATTTCAAGAATGTTGTGTAAAATTTTCAAGTCAATTGAAGCAAAACTGTAGAAGTTATAGGCCATTATCTCCTCCTATCTAATACTGCAAGAAAGCAAGAGCAGAAACTTCAAACGCGTTTTTCTCGAAAGCACATTTTTAAAGTCCGTGGACATCGTCATTTGAAAACTACTTATCCGATTCTTTTCAAATTTGGAACATATTTTCTACATATAAAATACCAGACCCCAACGTTTTTCTTTTTTGATTTTTTTACTTTGGGGAGATTTTAGAGGTGAAAAATGGCGGATTTTTAAGTGAAAAATCGTAATTTTTACTTCAAACAGCCACAAAAATTTCATAAAAAAAAATTTAAGTTAAATAAAAACGTTGGGGTCCAGAAAAACATCTATTAAAAATATTTTGCTCTGATTTTTTGACTTCAGATGATTCTGTGCTGAGATACAGTGTCCACCGCAAATCCTGTTTTCTAAAAAGCATCCTCGAAAATGCTCCGTCACCGGCTCTGTTTTCAATATTTTTCTACGAAAAAATTACTTAATGTTCTTTTAACAATGCTTTGTATAATGCAAAAAATTTGAATACATTTGTTTGAACGATAGCTCTAGAAAAAAATCGTGAAAATGGTGTTTTTTTATACCCGTTAGACCCTACCCCCCCTTACGTAGCTTTAGGAAATAGTCTTAAGCGAGCTTTGAAGGTTGGCATAAAACATAAATTGTTTCTTGGGTAAGGTAATGCGTGGGGAACTGTCAATATATCCTAATAAAAAAGCTACATCTAAATAACCCTGCTGTTGCATGATGTTCCGTTTGACGGTATGCAACTAGAACTTTCTATTTCAATGTTCTCAAAATCATGTGTTAAGCATCATTTAACATCCCAAATCGCTTTTCGTATCGTATCGTATCGTATCGTATCTCTATCACATCATTTGCTCAGCCGACTACTATCCGACGTTTGCATCGGTAATTTACATCCAACACTATAAACTTAATTGAGATTTCAGAAATTATTTCTAGAGTATGTCTTGATTAGGTCGTATGAGCCACTTGCCGTGTTTCGAGAAAATCGCTGTTAAAGATTTGCTAAACATATTTAATTCTTATATTAATAATATCGCTCAGAATTATTTCAAAATTTCGTATGCGATGCAGAAAAAGATGAGAAGTACGCTCGTGCACTAAATACAGACATAATTTTGGTTGTTTCTGTAAACTTGCACATACAACCTTTTGCATTGCGAATTTGGTTGAAACGTCGTTTTGCATGTTGATGAATTTTCTCTTAAAATTCGATTTCATTTGTCTAAAACTTCACTTATTCCTGCTAACAATCTTCAAGTACTACTAAGTACCTCGATTAACATTCTTATGGAGATCTGCACAATTACTGACATGTGATTAGCAGGAACTTTTGATGTGACAATTTTCAAAGTACATCAATATAAAGAATAAAAGAAACAGGACTTACTTTGAACACCTGGAGTGTTATCAGGATCCCAGCGGTGATATGCTCTCTGCAGAATATCCAAATTGCACAACAATTATGGAGCGGGTCTTGCTAAAGTAACTAAATCTGCCTAGCCTACATCCTCTTCATCGCTGCAGCAGCCTGGAATCGGTGCTGCGAGAGTCGGTGTGCATCAGGAATATATCTATCCGACTGGACAGACGTTTTCTCTCTATAGACTTCATATATGACCCCGATAATTGCGGCAACACCCACTGCCACTGTAATTTAAAAAAAATTACGAGCCTGAAAATTTGTCCAACCGTGAAAGAAACGTTTTTTGAAACTACCTAGCAACAGCAACGAAGAAGTTTAACTTTAAACACTCTCACAAACCATTTTCGTACAAATTTTCCAACTTTTGTACACTCGGCGACGCACTTTCTGCGCAAATGCCTATTGTCGTAAAAACCACTTCGCCGAAAAGTGTTTTTGCGACCTTTGGTTACACGACAATTCAATTCAGCGCAAAACGTCGTTAAAACCAAATCGCACGCAAAAATAATTAAGTCATTATACGGCTTAAATTCAAATCAATTTTTTTTAAGTTATTCATTGTTCGAATAAAACCAAATTTCTACATAACTTAGAACACATATTTATCAATCGTTTGCAGCCAATAACTCAATTTTGTTTACATTGGTTCATACGACCTAATCAAAACAAACTCTAGATTTCCTCATCTTTCGCAGCCGCACTTTACATCTTGATAAGAAAACCAATTTGTTTGCTGGAGCTGAGTTGGTTGAGGTTTTTTTACAAGTTTCGTGAGGCTACCGGCCACAAAGTCAAGGTCTGACATTCAGGTCGGTGTTCCGCGGCGTCTATACTGTGATATTCTGCCTGCTGGATAGGTTCTGAAACCTGTGTGGAAGTATGTCTACCTAGTGGCGTATCGTTATCGAAAAAGCCACAAATCACCGACTCATGGCACGCGAGTTTTATTGGAATTACGTTCAGCCGCCTGAATGGCGGGATAAATTGCCTTTTTGGCGGCTTTACCTTTTGGCTGGCTGGCTCGGAGAGATGCGGTGATGTGCAGAAATCACCCCAAAAACCCAGCGGTTCGGCGCTGTTGTGGGTGGTGTCAGAATCGTGATAAGACATCGGTTTCGATTTGTTGTAACACGCATTTACTGGATTGAAGGTGAAATCGGAAGCTGCGTTTTCAAAGCAGTTTTTTTACTCTAGGTTCAAGCAACAGGGTTTCGTTTGTACAGGTTTTTTTTGCAGCGAGATGGACATTTGTATTACTCTGTGTGCCAAAATTACCAATTTTTTTAAGTGAAAAATTACAAAATTAAATCCAGGTTACTTAAATCGGTCAAATTTAGCTTTTCAATACTTTGAACCTCGAAGGCTGTAAATATTGGGACCTTTAGTTATTCAGTGATGGTCCCACAGGCCCATTTGGGTCCTTCCTCCACCCCATACGCATCTTTTGAAGAAGGAGGGACAGTTTATCCTTAGGATAATATGTATTGTTAACTTATTTTGTCAATTTCTGTACGACTTGTTCGTCTTACTCCGCGTATGTCCATCACCGTACAAATTTCTATCTGATGTTCCGTCAGATCTTCATCACTATTGTATGATCCTTTTTAGGATTAGTCCTTGTTTCAAATTGTATGTTTTATGTAATTTATTGTCAGCTTCTTAAAAATATTCAAGTTTGAACTGTCTTTGATGCTCCGTGGTAGGCTGTTATACAGTTTCAGTCCATTGTAGAACACAGATCGTTTGGTCATCTCTTTTTTTGTATTTGGTAGTCTGAAATCTTGGGCTCTCCTTGTATTGTATCCGTGTATGTCAACTCCGTACTGCAGACCGTCCAATAAATAGGATGGTAACATTCCTTTTTTCATTTTGTAGATAAAAATCATACTGTTGTAAGCAATCCTCTGCTTTACTGACATCCATTGCAACATATCAAGCATAAGAGCACTAGGAGTATATCGGTTGCATCGTATTACCACTCGCATTATCTTGTTTTGTATTCTTTGCAGCCTCTTTGTCTGCGTGTCTGATGCATGAAGCAATATTGTAGCGCAATAATCAAAGTGTGGCATAATAACTGATTTCACGTAGATAATTTTTGACCAGAAAGTCATATATCTGCTTATCCGACAAAGTATTCCATATTTCATGGCAATCTTCTTAATAGTGTAGTCAATGTGGGCTATAAAGTTTAACTTCTGTACTATCTGTACTCCTAAGTATTTAACTTGATGTACTCTTTCGATTGCATAACCATCAATCAACAAGTTTGAACACTCTCCAATTTTGCGGTTGCCAATGATCATCCAGTTGGTTTTATTGAGATTCAGACACAACTTTCTCTGTTTTAGGAAATCTGCAATATTTTTCAAATCAGCATTTGCTTTTTGAATAACAAGCTCTAAGTCATTTCCACTCCAGTAGGAGACTGAATCATCCGCAAATAGCTTAAGACGACCGTACTGTAGGCATTGTTTCATGTCGTTGATGTACAGTATAAATAACAATGGACCCAAGACACTTCCTTGGGGGACACCTAAGTTATTTTCTCTGTATCGCGAGTAAGATGAACCAAATTTTGTTCTTTGCATTCTGTTATCTAAATAATTCTTAAACCAGTTGAGAACCGTATCATTGATACCAACTCTCACTAGTACATCTATCAGCAATAACCGATCAATCGTTTCAAATGCTCTCTTAAAATCCAAAAACACAGCAATTGTGTAGCTACCATTTTCAATATTGATCTTCCAGTTTCGAAGTATCAAATTCACAGCAGCTTCTGTTGAATGTTGTTTCCTAAATCCAGACTGCTCTGCAATAAGTATTTCTTGGGACTCAATAAAGTTTAAAAACTGTTTTTTTACTGCTAATTCTAGCACTTTTTCTTGGATTTCCAACATATTTATAGGACGGAATAACGTTTCCTCACGTGCATTTTTCTGTTTTTCTATAGGCACTACAGTTGAACACTTCCATGTATCAGGTACTATCCCTGTTTGAAGACTTGTGTTTATAGCATCTCGTAACGGACTCGCTAGTACAGATGAAGAATCTTTAAAAACTCTTAGAGAAACATTTTCGATACCCGCTGTTGGTTTCATATTGTTCACTATTTCAAAGAACTCTAGGCTATTTAATGGTTCAAAAGTGCGAAAATCTCCGCCATTGTAGGTTAGCTGATTCAAGCAGCCATTAGAGCTTGCTGGAATACTGTCATGTATTTCCATGACACTATCGATAAAGAAGTCATTAAACTTCTCTGCAATTTCAGATTCATCTGTAATTTCAACACCGCTAAACGAGATCGAGTCAGATTTGGCGCCACTCGGATTCATTAGTCGTTTTATCGACTTCCATAATAACTTTCCATTATTTTTGTTTCTCTCTAGCTCTTCTTGAATAGATTGGTTTTTCGCTTCTTTTATTTTACGCGAGTATTCGTTTCTTACAACTTTATAATTACGCCAACTTCTTTCGCATTTAGTTCTTAAAAACTGTTTATAAAGCTTATCTCTTCGTTTTTTTATCTCACTAAGACTACTAGAGTACCAATTAGTACCCGAACCAGTACCATTTAGTACCGATGTTTGGCGAACACTTTTCCGCTTTACTAGTGCATTAACACTATTTTTTAACAATAAATCGAAACGTCTTACCAGCTCATTAAAGTCTGCGCATCTCAGGGTTGGCAAACCTGCCTCAAGAAGTTGACGTAATTTGTTGCTTTTATACTGACTCCAGTCATTAACTATTTGATGTGTTTCGGGTATGACAGCATCAGGTCCTAACCCCGCAAATATTTTTATTGACTCATGGTTTGATACGCGATAATCTGGAATGATAGTCGCTTCAGCTCTGTCCACATTTGTGAAAACCAAGTCTATTCTAGTACTGCTGGAAACCGTTATACGAGTGTCTGCAGTGACAATTTGTCGAAAACCATATGCCTCCATAGCACGTTTCAAGTCTCGGCACTCTGCTTCTTTATTGAAATTTATATTAAAATCGCCACAAAAAATGTTATCGATTTCTTCTTCAACTGTTTCCTTAAGCCAATGATTCTCAAGAATATCCAGGAAGCGAAGATTGCTTGCGCTCGGTGAATGATAAATTCCTCCAACGACTATTCGTTTCTTTCCATCATTCAGTTTTGCTGCCAGAATCCAATTCATTTCTATGTTAGCATTAAGCAAAATTACGATTTGGTAAATGTTCCGAACAAACATTGAGACTCCTCCAGTATGTCTTGAATGAGAGAAACAATGTATCGTAGTGTAACCACTTATGTTCAAAAAATTTGAATTTGAGTCTTCAGTCAAGTGAGTTTCAACTAAAACTGCAACAGCTGGTTTCAGATCCTGGATCAATATGCAAATTTCTTCAAAATTACTTGTCAAACCACACACATTAAGATACACAATATCAGATTTTGATTGCTATTTACCGTAGTCTATGAATTTTTTAGCTTTTGAAACTTTGCGTTTGTAAATCTCGCAATCATAACTCCAAGCTGGATGACCAATATCTACTATTTTCTCCAATTCAGGTGTAATTGTGCTATTGAAGTTGACACAATTTACACATTTCTCAAAGTGAGAATTGCATTCATTAGTTTCGTGGCCTTCGCCACACTTAGCACAACAGATTGATTCTTTACAATATTCAGCTTTATGGCCATATCTCCAGCAATTATAACATCTTAGAACGCTAATGGCCTCATAAATTTTGCAACGCTCCCATCCTACATTAACTTTCCCACGTTTTATTAATGTAGTGAATGTTTGCGAATCAACTTCTAAGGTAGCAATCATTGGATTGTACGTCCATTTCTTAATTTTTTCTATCTTGACCACCGTAATAACAGAGTCTAACAAATTATTCTGCTTTTTCAATAACTTGACAAAATTGTTTTCATCAAAATCATCTCATTCTTCAAATCCCACAATTTTGACTTTGGGTTTGGCCGGTTGCTTAATTTCTACAGAATATTTTTTACCTAGAACTTTTGCAGAATGAGCCATAAAACTTTGTGCTTTTTCTTTCGTACTACATCGCACCAACACTTCACCTGATGATTCAATATAACGAACTGATGTTACTCCCATTGATATCGGATCAAAATTTGATTTCAAATGTTTACGTGTGATACTCATATCCTGCTCAATATTTGGTTTGAAACGAACTGTTTCCTGCAATTTAGCTAATGAAAAATTTCTGGTTTTGCTTTTAATTTGCTCGTCAATTTTAACCGGAGTATCACTTTTTACCGTTAGATTTCTAACGTTTGATAACACGGCATTCTGCGCAGCTGCAGTCTTCACTACTTTAGAATATGTCATAGTTGGTGTTTTTTTGTTGTCATTTAACTTACGTTTTTTTTAATTCGAACGCAAATGATACCTAACAGCTTCATCACTACGATTTATATCGGACTGCTAGACGTCAAACTTAACTCTTCTCTAACAATATCCTGAATTTGTTTTTTCAAATCGGAAAGAACGAAATTTTGATTTTTAATTTTATCGACTTTATCGCTCAAATTTTTAATCATCATCATTAAATTATCAAAATTTTTATCCAAACCAGGATTTTCTACACAATAATCGCAAACGAAAACAGCATTTTTATTTTTTCGAAACAAATCAATATTTTGACACACCGCGTGCGGTAAACAGCTGATGTGAAAAGCTCTGTTGCAATTACCAAAACAGAGAACAAGATCATCTGGCGAAGTAACTCTCCCACAGCATCGAGAGCATAACGCGGAACTCATTCTCGCACTCTCGCATTCATCCATGTCCACGCACACACCACACGAAACGGCTTAGCCGCTTCTTCACACAACCCGTCGGCAGTCAGCAGCGTTCGTTTTTTTTTTAGACGCATACAGGACAACACAAAAAACAACAACAACAACACAGAAATGATACTTAACGACGGTTCAAAATGGAACAATATAATATTGTTTTCCTCTCGGAAATAGTTCTCCGCTATGATAACTCGATGTCATCCGATGGCAGCAGCCCGGTAAATTTGAATCGGCAGAGAGGTAACTCAAATCGCCAGAGGGATCGTAACGATCTCTCTGGCGATTTTGCATCATCACATCGTTAGAGAGGAACACACCATACGCGTGCCTTGGGTGAGTGCCACGAATTAAGCTAAGACACGCCCTCCTGAGAAACACACGAACACAATCCGAATCGTGTTTGTATGTTTCCCTCCGAGACGCGTGTTCGCCTGCCTGAGAAGTCGACAGCTACGATTGAAAGCACACACGGGACACGGGGACAAAATGCGACCACACCGTACGAGTGTACGATTCAAACTGATTTCGCATGTACGCATTAGTATTTGTTGCCTCTAGGTATCTCGGCAGGACAAACCGAATGAAAATATTTGCGTTCTTGGAGTTTCGCCGAAGTTAACCGTTTTATTCTAAGTTCGGTGACTCAACTCTCAATTTTTCGCATGCTCTGTCGATTTCTGAGAGGACGCGCTTACTGGGAGGTAGCATTGAGGTTTATCACTGCACAGAAAACTATTTAGCACACAAAATATCTTTATTTCACATGAAAAAACTACATTAATTGGCACGAAAAAACGAACAAACATCACTTCCTCACTTCTTATTGCATAATCGTTTTTGAATGTGATGTTGAGCATTTAGAAAAACAAGAAAAAAATTGAGACAAAAACTCATATCAGCACGAATTTTTGTGAGTCAAAATTTTTAGTAGGGGGAAGTCGGGTAAGACGGACACAGCGGGTAAAACGGACACTTTCAATATTTCGAAAATTAAAAGGTTTGGCACAAACCTAAGTGTTTCAACACTTTCAAGACCTTTTATTTATTTTTAGCATGCAAGGTCCCATAATACTAAACAGAACAAACAAAAACTATGAGGACCCATTATCTGATTTAATTTTCTCTCCTCATAAAAAGTCCATAACTCGCAAAATTTTCGAAAATTTCAACCGCTTTCAAAGGTAGAGTTTTTATTAGACTCCTTTTCAACCATCTGGAGGAAAATCAGCGAATTTAGGTCAAAGGGCTTGAACAAACAACGATTTAAAAAATAAGTTGCTAAGGCGGGTAAGACGGACACCTCGAGGTCGGGTAAAACGGACACATAAGTTTCTACGGGTATTTTAATTTTTATTTCATCGATTCGATCCTCAACACGCCTTCAAAAGGCCTTGCAAAGAGCAATTGTCGGTCAAAAAGCACTCATCATCTCAAACAGGCCATAATAACCATAAAATAGGATCTCCGGTGAAAAAAGCGCCTATAAAATACGGAATTTCGAAACCACACTATCTGGAGTCGGACCAGTTGGTTCAATTTTATTTGAAAAACGTTTTCAAATGCTTAACTCACAAAAATATCTACTTTTTACAGCAATTTTTGCAGCATAATGCACTTTTCCTGAGCAGTGTCCGTTTTACCCGACCATTTTCAAAAGTTTAATTTGCAAGCATGAAGGAAATTTACTAGTTCCAATGGTTAACGTGATAGCAAACAAAAACTGAGTTGAAAAAGCAATATCTGATTTTCTATTGCGATTCTACCTTAGGGTGTCCGTCTTACCCGACATTCCCCTAATGAAGTAGAGGATACTAGGTTTTGTTTTGCTAATTCTAATGACCATCGTGGGTCATGATTCATGGATTCTATCATTTTGATGTATGAAATTAGTATTCGATGGATTAATTTTGAAGTTTGAAAATTATTAATTTCAAATTCTGGATCTTTTTGATTACCCTTCTTAAAAGAAACCCATTCTAAAGCCGAGGTAGGGTTTCTTTCTGTCAAGTTTATAGTTTCAATACAAGAGGATGATTGAATTGCAATTCGAAAATAAGTTTTGAATATTATTTTCATTTCGTGAACGGCATATATGTAATGTCGTTAAATGTAATGCCTCAAACCTAGTGTGATTTAAGAAGAATTTCCGCCGGAGATGATTTTACTTGGATAAAAGATCTATAGGGAGGGGGCGAGGTGGTGGGGTGGATTTAAATCCCTCAAACCCCCTGTTCGCACGTCTTATTTACTGTGTAGCTTAAACTTCTTCTGCGGGTTCTATTGGACTTTCTCGATGAATTTTCTCTGTAATGATTAAGTCGAACCTGCTGCATACCTTTTAACTGAGTCGATTAGGGGTCGTTTACATGAGTAATATTTATTTATTTTTTTGTTTTACGGAATTTTCATCCTCTGGGATGGTTCATCCCGAATTGATAAGTAAACTTGAACTTTAAGGTTTATATGGAAAAATTGATTATTTTGTACTGATAAATTTACATAATTTTTGTTTCATCTGTGGAACCTAGGCTCACAGTTTTTGTGCCAATTTATAAACTCTTTAAAGTAAATTTTCCGCTGAACAACTTTGTATACGACCGCTGCCAAAAACATGATATCAAGATCATCATCGGGGATTTTAATGCTCAGGTCGGCCAGGAATAGGAACTCAAACCGACAAATGTAAGGTTCAGTGCGCAACAGCTGACCAACGAAAACACCTTCAGACTAATAGATTACGACGCCTCCAAATGAATGGCCGTTCGTAGTATCTTTTTCCAGCACTACTTCCAACACAAGTGAACCTAGAGATCACCGTACCAAACGCAATCACAGATCAACCGCGTTTTTATAGACAACCTCGGACATCATCGACATCAGATCCTGTCGAGGCGCCAACATCGAAACAGACCATTATCTGGTGATGGTGAAAATGCAACCAATCGCCCAATGTGGAAAATCTCCGACAGCGGAAGAGTGATTCAAAAGGTGGAAGAAGCACTTCGATGGACACCTGAACGACGCACATGTAGGAGATCAATGCGGTGGGGGAAGGTTCATCGCCGGCGTAGCCAACGACGTAGAGGAGCCACTCCCAAAGATAAGTGAAGTTAAGGAATCCATTCGCCAGCTGAACAGCTCGACTAGGAAGGACGGCATTGCAACTGAACTTATGAAAAGCGCCCGGACTAGTAGGTCGATTGCCTACACCGGTTGATGGTCCGGATCTGGGACATAGAACAACTACCGGAGGAGTGGAAGGAAAAGATAATATGAAGCATCTACAAGAAGGGCGACAAATTGGACTGTGAGAACTACCGAGCGATCACTATCCTCAATGTCGCCTACAAAGTGTTGTCCCGAATCCTACTCCGCCGCCTAATGCCACAAGCAAACATATTCTTGGGAAGTTATCAGGCCGGTTTCATGGAATGACGATCCATGACGGACCAGATCTTAACATTACGGCAAATCCTCCAAAAAATGCCGTGAACACCAAGTTCCTACGCACCATCTATTCATCGACTTCAAAGCCGTACATGACTCGATCTACCGTGACGAGCTATGGAAAATCATGGACGAGAACGGTTTTTCTGGTAAGCTGACCAGACTGATCAAGGCGACGATGGATGGAACGCAGTGCTTTGTGCGGATTTCGGGAGAATTGTCGAGTTCATTCGAATCGCGCAGGGGGCTTCGACAAGGCGATGGTCTATCCTGCATGATGTTCAAAGTGGCGCTAGAAGGTGTTATTTGACGACTAGAAATGGGGGCACGATTTTAAACAGATCCAGTCAACTTATCTGCTTTACCTACGGCAGATCATCTGCGGCGGTAGAGGGGATCTATCGTGAACTGAAACGCGAAGCAGGAAAGATTGGGTTTATGATTAATACGTCCAAAACGAAGTGTATGCTGGCCTGCGGATCCGGGACCGACTGAGCCCGCTTGTCCAGTAACATGAAAGTCACGATCGACGGCGTCGAGCTGGATATTGTCGAGGATTTTCTCTATCTTGACTCACGGGTGACCGCTGACAATGACACCAGCCGTGAGATCCAGCGGCTTTTTGTAGATGAAGAATGTTACCCCTTCCTTCCACTCCTTCGGTAGCTGTTCTGTGTCCCAGCTCCGGACCATCAACCGATGTGTAGGCAATCGGCCAACTTGTCCGGGCCAAGTTCAGCTGTGTTGTTGCTATACTTGCAATACTTATACACCCCTATGTTTAGGCTAGTAAAGTACCGAAAGTCACACGTTCGCAGATTGGATTCACTTTCATTTTCTCTTGGAAACATCGATTTCGAAGTGCCATCAGCCACCACCTAACAATTTTCGGAAGGAGGGTGTTTCCAACACCGTCAACCGTAGCCGACAGTATCCATAATGGTAAAATTACGACATGTACAACCATCGAGCACTAATCACATCGGCTGCCATCAACTAAACGAGAGTTGTTTGGGGTGTCTCCCCTTCCGAGTTTGTTTTAAACATTGGACACGATTTCGAGGAACGCCACGCTGATGGGGTGTCCCATCGAATGGTTTCGATATCGAACGCCAGGCTTGTTTATTTCCTAGCAATGCGCAGATTTTAACGGCTGCAAGGGGACACTTTGGAGACCCTCCCGGGGGAGAAGAGCTAACGCTTCCCCATTTGAAAGTGAACAAAAACGCGTCTAACAACCGTGGTCACAATGATAGCGTGACATGTGACCATCATCATCGGTCGTTTTAGAGTTTTTTTTTATGTACAACAACGAGCATGGTAAAGTACAAAAGGGTGTTAGCCGAGGTGCGTCCAACTAGCCAGGAAGGGCTCATTCGTGTGTCGGTATACGAGATGATGGCTGCAAAGTGTGGATGGCAACATGGTTAGTTACTGTTCCTATAAACTTCACCCGAACCCACCCATCTGTGCGTTTTTGATGGTACAAATCGATGAGCAATCAATTGTCTGTAAGTAATAATCGCTCTCGTACCGCCAACGGAGGCTGTTAAACGTGCTGATATTGTATGATTCTTTTTTTGTTAATCCATATGATTTTGAGCGAATGTAGCAGTTTTGGTTTTAAGTTTTTCAAACCATTTCAACAAAGTGCTTTCGAGCATGAATTTCAATTGTTTGAAAACGTATTTTATTCTAATTGCACATAATATATGCAAAACCAGACCGTTGCAAGCTTTGTAAGAAAATTTCAAATGCATATATATTATTTTCCCTTCCATAACTGTTTTGGTTGTTTAACTGCCAAAAATACCAAAACAAGTTTTAGAATTTTGGGATTCATCCAGTTCTGAAATAGCGCAGCGAGTTTTAATTTTTTATGGTGATTTGTATGCAAAAACAGAATTTTTCATCCAATAATCACCAGAGATGTATTGAAAGTTCAGAAAATATAACTTTGAATTTTAAACATTCCTGTGTTCTTGCAAAACATTTCACAAAACAATCGATGTTATACTTACGAAAACTTACTTTCAAATATTTTTTTTAGTTAAGTTTAGTTTTAGTTTAGTTTTTTCGGTGGATGGGGGGGGGGGGGGGGGGGGGTGGTCCTACGAATCATTTTTTAAAATGAAAAACTCTGATAAAAGCTATACAATTCAAAGTTCAATTCGTAATCAGCAACTAAAGAACTGATGTGATTGTACAAATAATTATATGTTATCAATGTTTTAGAGGAAATGCATCTGGGTGAATCTGAAGAGACTATTGCAAGCGGCACGGGTAGCCGGCCATTGTAGGTTTCTGAGGGTTGGATGCCCTTCCTTCGACGGACCATCGGACTGGGGAATCCCTTGAAAAAAAAAATCGAAGGCCAAGCCTCACAGCCATAGGCAGGACCTTGCTACCGATGGGGGAACCATACATACTAACCAATTCAATTCGTAATCAGCAACTTGATGTTTTAATAATAAGGTAGGTGTACCCTCCTCCGTCGTATCCCTCTGATTCGTCGCAATTCATGAATGCATGTTTTAGAGACGAAAAATCACTTCCCATTTTAATTGGCTACTTCACATGATAAACTTAAGCTTGTGAATTTATTTTCTATCACAAAATTTGTCACTTTTTAAACTATTTCTTAATTTATTTGATATTGAAATCGCGAAGTGAATTGAATTATTGAACGTACTCCGCCATATTGAAAAACAAACTTAGTGATCCCCCCAACGTGTTTCTTTGTTTTA